>NC_037531.1:4132283-4145736 GCF_001531365.2 Cynara cardunculus var. scolymus
GGTGGCTCTTCTTCTATAACCTCCTTTCCCTTCAAAATTCTTTTGAGACTAGCCATTTGAGCATCCATATTGTCTTGAACAGCCTTTAGGGCACTGTCCAGATATTTCCTTGACACAAAGTCGGGTAAAGTAACTCGTGGTTCACTTAGAATACCAGTTGTAACAACAGTTGAATAAACTGTTGTGCCTACGTTCAATGTTGGCATAATATTAGCATTGGTAGGACTTCCGACCTGTCCTTGTGAAATGTCAAAAGACACCACTCTGGTCGTTCCAGCTAGTTCACTAAGAACTGCACTTGGAGCAACAGATGCTCCTGACTCATGTGTACCTATGTGTATCGGCTCTAGACTCGAGGTGCACAGAATCAAAGTCGTAGGCTGGGGCAGTGGCCTACTTGTTTCAATAACTACATTCTCCAAATAAGAAGTAGTTAGCATATGAGCTATATCCCCATGTGAAATTGAAACGATTAGTTGTTGAGAACCAATTGAGTGGATAAGAGGGGTGTTCAAATGCATAGCTGGGCTAGCTATGTCTTGTTCAATACTAACATTCAACGGATGAATGTCAGTAGCAGATGTGGTTGCCCGGCTAAGTGTATCAGTTTGGATAGGAGCTTGAACTTCTTTTTCTGCTCCACTCTCACCCTCTCCATATATTTTTGCTTCCCTTTCTCTCATCCTCTCTTCATTTTCAACATTAACTCCCTCACCTCCTCCATCATCAGGTATGTCTTGAAGAATGCGATCATAATCATCACATTCGTCCATATTGAAAGATAACGAATTCAAGCTTGGACAAGGTTGCTGAGCAGAATACTCAGGAAAAATATCGTCAATGTCATCAACAATTGTGCCAACTGCAATATTTTGAGTAGGATTGGATTAATCACGATCTTCGGCTCTATCATTATCATYATCATCATCATCTTGACTATTACCAGAATCTGCCCTATAATCAGATTCAGTAGCTTCTGAACTTGAAGTTGAGGAAGTACTGACAATTAGAGTGCTTTGCTGATCAGACGCTCCCCCCGCCTGTTCACCGCTCTCAGATTCTTTTTCTCTTAGCTCAGTTCCCTGTTCAGGTAACCCCTATTCCTGAACACTCTCTTCTAATTCTAACCGCTCTCTCATAGCTGAGGTATGGGGTGATCCTTGGGTAAGTTCAACCGGTTCTGGTTGAACTATTGGATCTATCACTCTCCTATAGTCTATTACGCTATGAGCAGTCTGATCAGCTAGGACAATCAATTCTTCTGGTACTGGCATTATTGAATCCAGGTCTTCCACTTCAGTATGCTGTCTGATTCTAGTCATAGTGAATGTTGGCCCTTTTTCAGAATTGGATCTGGCCGGAATATCCTCATTAGCATTCATCATGGCTTTAATGAATAATTGTAGAAATCTCTGGAATGGCACAAATTTYCGAGCTTTTGACGGGAATCTCTTCTCATTGACTAGTTCTACTAAGTCATTCCATATGACTAAGGCGAAGTCATAGTTTCTTGAAAATACGACACCATGAAAGAATTTAAGGAATGAGCTACTGCATGTATCTATGCCCGCTGTTTTTGACGTCAGGCATCTATTCAAGATAGAGAACAATAAGTGCCAGATTGAAGGCAGGAAACGTCATTTGAAGTGAGTTGGGTTGTTCAGAACAGCCGAGTATCCTAGGCGCTTGATATCTAGACACAATTGTTCGTCTGATATAAAATCTTCAAAGCCAGTAGATCCTGGTCCGGGCAGACGAAGTATTCTTCTAAGACGCTTCAATGTCAGACGACTGACAAATTCGTCAACTTCGCCTTTAAAGTAGATAGCATCCCCGTCTTTTTCTAAAGTCAAAGTGCTCCAAAATTATTGTAAATACATCATTGGAACTGGTATATTTGCAAATAAAGAATAGGAAATTGGATGGCCTTTCAGGATTACTATAATGATTGGGTATTCAGCTGGCATAGCAAAGGAGAAGACGTGGTTATTTGGTTTTATATCAAGGTATTTTATTTGTGGGAAAATGGTTTCTGATGGAATAGGCTGGTTGGGCGGGTGAATAGGAATGTTATCTGATCTGACGGAAGGAACATGAGATTCCTCGTCAGATTGATGTCGTTGATCCGCCATTAACCTGTAAAAATTCTAAAAACATTAGAAATCATTTATTTAATCAAAATATAACCCACACAACAACAAAAATTGAACTCTAAAAAATTACAAAAAATAAAGAGAGAAATTTTTTTTTTCAAACCAACACTTAGAAAAAAAAAATTGAAAAACAAGTTGACCGGATTAGAAGTCCGGACAAACATACGAACAATCCAACACTTAAAAGAAAAAAAACAAAGTTGTGACCGGATTAGAAGTCTGGACAACAAAGCATACACACACACAAATTTACTAAGTGTAAAACAATAAATCGGACAATCATCAACCGGATTAAGGTTGATCGGATTGAACTCCAATCATCTTGTCCGGTGAAATATCCGTTCAACACAGAGAGTAAAAAAAATTAAAAAAAATACACACTAAAACAAAAAATACACTAAAAAAGAAATGAAAATACACTAAAAAAAACGATCAAAATACTCACACAATATATAATCAATCAAAGATAAAACCGTTTTTATTTGATTTTATTTTCTTATTATTCACTTTCAGGTTCGATTATGAAGTTAAAGAGAATATAAAGTCCAACAGTCCATAAGATCAAAGTTAATCCAATACAATCAAGGTATATGAATAAGGAATTGAATAATCAAATGATATAGACCTTGATTTAAGAAAGATGGAACTGTAGAAGAGATTGACAGGGTAGAACTTGAATGAAGAACCAGAGTTGAGCTGAGACGATGATGAATAGTTAAATGGGATAAAAAGTAAAAAGTAAAAATGAGTCGACTATTTATAGTCAAAGTCAAAAACCGTTCAAATTCTAAATCGCTTAAGGTTTATCCGGATAAGAATAAATCGGTCAAGAGGTGTCCGATTTATGAGATGAACAATATCTAAGTGTTAATCCGGACAATAAATCGCTCAAGGCATGTACGATTTAGAAGAATACCGGTTAAGACTTGTCCGGTTTAAGAATAAATCGCTCAATGAAGAAATAAATCGCTCAAGGTTAGGAATTAAACCGCTCAAAGATCGAACGATTTAAAGACTTGGAAAAATGAAATCATCAAACGATTTAAAGATGGGGACAAATGAACTCATCGATTTAGTTATTCGCTCAATCCCTTGCAAAGTATATCTAATCTTATCTGGATAAGAGTTTATCATATAGCCTTTTGTCCGGATGTCTAAATCGGACAATAAATCGGTCAAGTGTTGTTCGGATTATCAATAAATCGGACAAGCATTGTCCGAATTAGATTTAAATCGGCCAAACACTTATATTTCAAAACTCAATTATCTTTAAAAAATTAGATAGTACTTAAAATACCTGTAAGAAAAATATAAGCTGTTAGTTCAAAACAGATAAAATTCACTCCCCCTCAAAGTATGATCAGATTAAATAAAAAAAAAACATACTCCCCCTCAAATACAGATTCCCATAATCAAGAAATTTAAAATCAGATAGAAAACTGTAGATGTCCTGTTATTCTTTTCCTGTTTAACATACAACATGCATAGTCTGCATCTGAATATGCTGTCAGTTCAAAACCAGTACCCTTGGGATACCAGAGTCCAAGATTAGCAGTCCCTTAAGATAACAGAAAATGCGCTTAACGGCACTTAGATGGGACTCCTTTGGATTAGACTGATATCTGGCACAAAGATGTGTTGAAAACATTATATCRSGYCTACAAGACGTCAAATACATCAAAGAACCTATCATACCTCGATATGTTTTCTGATCAACAGCTTTTCCAGAAGGATTAGCATGGATCTTTGTTCCATGAGCCATAGGTGTTTTGATAGATGAACAATTTTCCATATTAAATTTCTTCAGGATATCAAAAGTATATTTAGTTTGACAGATAAAAATACCCGAAGATAATTGTTTAATTTGCAAACCTAAAAAGAAGTTCATCTCACCCATCATACTCATTTTAAAAYGDGAAACCATCAAGGCAGAAAAGTTTTTACAGTATTTGGGGTTTGTAGATCCAAATATTATGTCGTCTACATAAATTTGTATCAAAATATTATCAGACTTTTCCTTTTTTATGAAAAGGGTTGTGTCAATATTACCTTTCGAGAAGCCTGACTTTACCAGAAATTCTGATAAGATATCAATCCAATAGTTTACTGTTGAGAACGATGGTTGTAGCAACCTCAAAGTTGTTGTAGCAAGGTTCTACTACACTTAAGCTGAAATCTCAACCAGTTCTTATACCCATGCTTTCTTTAATTACTATTATAAATTTTTTGTTGTTAAAAATCTCACCGAAATCATTAGCTTCGAATTCAGCCCATGAAATCATCTTTTAGAGTTAACTTTCTCACTCTTTGGTTTTATTGTCCCTAAGGAACGATATTTACTAAGTACGTATCATAATTAATTGATTTGGATGACACTAGTGAGCCATGTATGCTTTCATGATTTGCTAGTTGTAGCCTTTTCTGGGTTATACTTTTCTCCGACTAGCTACCAATTTGATATAAGGGAATAATGTGCGATCAAACTTAATTACCAAAAGATTTTGAAGGTCCTAGAGCTAGTAAAAATCCAAATGCACAATCAAACCCAAAAAACAATACAAATAACAATAATCATGCACCAAAGAAATAAACACCACCAAGTAAATGACACAAGAATTTAATATGGTTCCACTATTGATGTAATAATGTACATCCACCAAAGAGAAAGAGAGCAAGTATTATATTTCCACTAAGGAGATTACAAGTGCTTGTACAATGATTTTTAGATCTAAGATCAACTAGATTATCTTCAAGAACACCAAGAACACTCTTACCAACTCACATATACTATAAATGGAAAGTTTCAAGTGAGAGTAGAGATGGTGTAGAGTGTTTAGGAAGCAAGAAAGTGGACTAGTGATGGGTTGGGATAAAAGGGTTCTATTATTGTAATAGAAAGGACAAAAAGGAAGAAAAAGAGGCAAAGGAAAAAGCATGGAAGAAGGGATGGTCTAGGCACTAAAAGGTTGCCGACCAATATAGGTCCGGGCGGGTATTGGGGTATCATAAGCCGCATAAAAGTTTCCTGGGTTGATTAAGGTATGAGAGCTATGGCGGTTCACATGTGGGTAAAGGCATGAGAAAGCCACTTAACACATTAGAATTTGAGAGGTGTGGGCAACTTTGCCGCGCATAAAACTGCCTGAAAGTCTCCCAATCACATTGGGCTTCTTCTTCTAATCTGATTCTTTGTGCAACATCTGTAAGTAACATATTCATAATACAACACTGCACCATGATGCACAAACTTCCTAATAACGAAACAAGCAACCCAAACTAATGAATACGAGCTCTTCCAAAGTTTGATCATAGTAAGTAGATAATAAAGTAATTGGACGGAGGTAGTAAAACTGCATTCCCAACCAATTCACCAATTCTTTCAAATGGACCGCTTCCTTTGCAGACTCAACCGTCGTAGCAAGTTCACTTCCATGGTTGACAATGCCACAATAGATTATAGTCGTGATCCCTAAATTAGGATAGTTCCACCAAAAGTAAATGCATATCCATATGTGGATCTCCATCCTACTCGATAACCTACATAGTTAGAATCACAAAATTCAAAAATTTCACAGTTATTGTGGAAACCAAAAATGTGAAAATGTGTGTCGGTTCCCTACAAATATTGAAATGTCGTCTTAACATGTGTGTCCAAAATCTCTGATCAATCTTCAATAATCTTCACAATCATCATGACAGAATCTTGATATTGCATTGAGATCATCAAGAACAATGTAGAGAGAAAAAGTCAATCTTTATATTTCAGTCAAACCTCTCAATACGTATGTAAATCTTACAATAAGCTCTTCTTCTACTAATTACAAAGATTAGCACTATTTATATGGTCAAACCTACTTAGACAAGTCAAAGTCAAACTTCTAAAGAAAAGTCAAACACGCTGACTTTTACAATTATAGACTATTTATAAACTTTCAAGACGAATACAATTAATACTGATTTCTCAGTCCTAACATAACACTTACCAATTTGATCGACGAGATTCATAAGAAACCGACTCACTACACCAACACAATGTGCAAGTTTGGGACAAATACACACCATGGCATACATGAGACTCCCAACCGCACTAGCATACGGAACCTTTGACATTTCGGCCTTTCCCTTGTCATCCTTCGGACAATCATCACTTGTAATATGGATGTGCTTAGGCATCAGAGTGCTAGATGTTTTGAGACCATGAAGATTGAACCACTTCAATATCTTTTGGATATAAAATTGTTGTGTCAATCTAAGGGTTCAAGACTTTTTGTCCCTCATGATCTCCATGCCTAAAATCTTTTGTGTGCGCCCAAGATCCTTCATTTCAAACTCTGACTTCAATTTGTCTTTCAGCTGTTTGATCTCTGATCTATCTTTGCAGGCAATAAGCATGTCGTCTACATAAAGAAGTAGGTGAAAATGCCACCACTTTGTCTATGGTAGACACAAGCATCCTTTTCACTACGCTAAAAACCAAGGGTTAGCATGAATAAATCAAACTTCTTATTCCATTAACAAGGGGATTATTTAAGTCCATAAAGGGACTTCTTGAGCTTACAAACATAGTCTAGCTTTCTAACAGAGATGGAACCTTCAGGTTACTCCATGTAAATGGTCTTCTCCAAATATCTGTGTAGGAAGAAAATCCTCACATCCAATTGTTTTAACTCTAAATCATGCATAACCATGATCACCAAAATAACTCTAATAGATATATGAAGAATAATGGGAGAAAAAATCTCGTCACACTCGATACCTTTCCATTGAGAAAATCCTTTAGCAACGAGTCATGCCCTTGAAAAGATTGTTATCCTTGGCTTTGTACACACACTTGCACTCAATTGCAAGACTACCTTTCGAGTTGTGGACATAGTTCCCAAGTCTTGTTCTTCGAGAGAGCTTGATCTCTTCTTACATGGCAGATAGATACATGGAATTGTGGTTTGAGGCCAATGCCTCCTTTAAGTCAAATGGCTCATATTCTTCTACATGTAATGTGAACAAGGCTCATATTAGCAAAATCCCAATCACCATTCCTGTTAGGGGGATGAATAGTTCTCTGACTATGTCTGGAAGGTGCAACTTCTTGGATCTCCTCATTATCATGTTATCCACCATCATTTACAACACCTTCATCATTAGTAGTGTTAGACTCCAACTTGTGAAAGTATAAGTAAGAAGTCTCTTACTCTAGTCAATAGGACTTAGTCTAGTGAAGCGGTCTGGACTGAGAGCTCTCATGCAGAGGATCAAGAACCAAAGCTCTTACTCAAGAGTGAAGGTTCCATTTATACAGAGCCCGTGCTCTATCTCCATGGCCGATCAATCCTTGTGTGCCAAAAAGCATAAGCGCTTGACACAAAGTTACAACTCCAAGACCCAGAGCCTCTGCATAGTATATACAGAGCTTCTGCATATACAGAACCTCTGCATAGTACATGCAGAGCTTCTGTATGTTACAGAACCTAGGCGTATATAAGGAGGCCTCCTCCTCAGGTTTAAAGTACCTAAAGGAGCCGACTTATACTATACGCAAATATTGTGAGATTACATTTGGCTTTGATTGTTCTTCATATTTATCAATAAAAGCATTCGAAATATTTAAGTCTTTTCATTGTTTTTACTTTCACTTTGAATATTTCGTTTAATCATTCTTGTTACACTGTTAGTCGTTCGATCTCATTATTTAAACTGTGTTTTCAACAAATTAAGAGTATCTGGGTTCAACAAGTAAACGAAGGATCACTAGAAGGATTTATTGGTGGGATGACTTCTTCTACAACATCAGTGGGGGATCCAAGAATATTAGATTGAGCAGATGAACTCATAACAATAAGACTGTCTGCTATCTCTACATCATCAGCACTAGGAGAAATAGTAGAAGAAAATTTTGGTTCTTGAGAGGATTGAGAATCTCAAGAGGATTTCAACATAGTTGATTCATCAAATGTCACATGTCGAGAATGAATTACTTTCGGTTCAAGGGGTTCTAGATCTAGTACCCTTTGATGCCATTTTTATAGCCAAGCAAAAATCCTTTAGTGGCTCCTGGATCTAACTTGTCTTGACCTGAAATATGTACATAAATAGGACAACCAAATACACATATGTATTTTATACATATATTAGTTTTACTTCTCCACATCTCTTCCGGCATTTTTCCTCCAATGGCGGAACAATACCGGAACATCCATATGTCATCATCATACATCGAACTTTCTCTAATAATCTCATATTTATCTGCTTCGTGACCCTGTTAGATTCAGAAGCACTGGGTATAGTATGGTAATGGTAGATGCCTTTACTCAAGAAAAATGCCTTGAAGTTACAGTTAGTAAAGTCTCCACGGTTATTGGATCCAAACACCTTTAACTTTCTTTTGGTCTTGACCTCCATGTGTGTTAACCAAGACTTGAAGTCATCAAAGACATCCGATTTGTGTTTTAAAACAAACACCCAAACTTTTCATGAGAAATCATCAATAAAGGATACAAAATATATACCCCCACTTAGGGATTGTGTGCTCGATGGTCCCCGTATGAGCAAATTTTTTAGTATTGTGTTTTCCAATACTGAAAGAAACAAGATGTTATTCCCAAAATGATTAACCAATCATCAATTTATGATCAAGAACACAATGGCAATGAATGAATATTGAAAGCAGCAAAATGTAGAGAGAGAATTTCAAATGTAAACTTGTATTGATCTTCAAAGTGTGTACAAATGATTCAATAAGCGTAAGAAGATATCAAAGATTACTAGGTAACATCTATTTATGCTAGGTAATTACAAACCAAATTACAATGGAAAAACACAAGCTTGAATACAACATTAAACACGGTAACTTGAACCCAACATTATCTCCCTTTGGATTCAAGCCTGAGACATTGAAAATCTTGATCTTCGAAAGCCTAAATTTGTCGAACCTTCTGATTACATTCTGATACTGAATCTTCTCGTCAAGTAACTCCATAACACTAATGAGAAGGAACCTTTCTCTCAGATTTAACTTGTCATATTCTGAAGCTTTATCATCTTGAGCCTTTCTGCTTTCAAGTTCCTTCCTCACTATCCTTATCGTTCCATCACAGTACCTATTTAGTTCAATGAATCTCATGAACCTTTTAGCTTTCTCGGAGTTCTCATAAATCACTCCAAATTCTGGATCTTCTAGAATCATAAACAGAGGATAGCCATCGATGTCTTCTAAATCTTGATTAGGCATCTTCAGATTTACGTTCTTCTGATTGCTTTCGTATCCGATTTGGACATTAATTACAAAAGAAAGCTTGCTTTGACATCTAAGAAATCTCTTAATGGCCTCAATACCTCTGAAGACTCCTTCTAATCTGATAATTTGGTTTCTGATCTCATGATACATATGCTCCAAGTCTTCTAAATAAAGGTTAGTGAAATCAGCTTCACTAAAATACCAAACCTTTCCATATTGCCTTATCACATAGAATACCGGATACCAAAATTTCACAAGTTTCCTAGCTTCCACATTCTTGATAGAGATAGTTCGGTGTTTAGTTCATACAAAATTGATGGGTTGATGTTTCGCCTTGAGGAAGTACTTGCGTTCTTTACGATACTCATGCATTTCCTTGTGAATACCTAAGACTTTATCAAAACTCAAAGATTTTCGATGATGGACAAAGATATCTGGATACATGTCTTCAAGAAACGGTTCTCTGACTCTTTCTCTATCCAACCCTGGAGTATTTATCCTTACAGAAAATGGTATATACTTCCTTGAAGATTTAACAGTTGAAGCTTGAGGAATGGAAGATGTATCAGGAATGACTGATGGATCGGGGAAGTTTGATTCATGATCTTCTTTAAGCTCGAACTAAAATGAAAAATTGGATTCATTTTCATCTGTATCAGCTTCAAAATCAAAGAGTAACTCATCATAATCCTCATCTCCAACTTCATTTTCTACACTGTAATCCTGAGTTTCACCAATTACTTCAAAAAACACTTCATTAAAACGAACATTCCCTAACAAACCTAGTAACATCCTCACTTTCAAAAAGCATAACTTCCTTAGCCCTCGAGGATTCAGCCACTTTCTATTTCTTCTTCTCCCCCTCATGGAGATCAGGATCGTCTTGATCATCATGCCTTCTTTTGAGAGAAGTGGCCTGAGCTCGATAAGTATCTTCTAAAGTTGATACTCTTTCAGACAACACATCAATAGAATTTTGCAAGTTAGCTATAGTTGGGTAGAGGTATCGATTGTAGAACCAAACTTTGACAAACTGGAAACTACAACGCTCTGAAAGTTGGAAAACTCTGAGGCTCTAATGGTATGGGAATCTTCTAATGATTGTCTTGTCATACTGACGAAGTATGCGTTGCAGAGTCCATGTTTGGTTCTGAAATTATTTTAGCATATAACATGGACTTGAGGTGATCCACCAAGTAGTTAGGTTTTGTTTGCGGTTGAGGTTGAGGTGGTGACGACAGAGCACAACTTGTTTCTCCTAAAGCCGGTTGCTTTCCCTTCAAAAGTCTTTCCAATCCATAGATCTCCTCCGTTAACGTATCCTGAACATCCTTTAGGGTGCCGTTCAAAAAACCCCTTGACACAAAGTCTGGTAAAGTAACGGCTGGATCACATAGATTACCAGTTGTAACAACAATTGAATAAACTGTTGTACCTACGGAATGTCGTAGAACTTCCGAATTGTTCTCGTAGATAGTCAGATGACTCTACTCTAGTCGTTCAAGCTTGTTTACGAAGAACAACAAATGGATCAACAAATGCTCCTGACTCTAGTGTACCAAAGTGTGTATGGGCACTAGACTTGAAGTGTACACAAATGAAGTCGTAGATTAGGGTAGGTGTCTACTGGTTTCAATATCTTGTTCATCCGAGTGAGGAACAGATAGACGTTGTGCTTCATCCCCATGTGAATGTGAAAATAAAACTTGTTGAGAAGTGTTAGAGTGGCTGGGAGAGGTGTGCAAATGCATAGCTGGGCGGACCATGTCTTCTTCAATGCCGACATTCAACGAATGTATGTCAACAGTAGATATGGGTACCCAACTACATGTATAGGTTAGGGTAGGAACTGATATTTCTTTTGATGATCCTGGCACACTCTCACCATCTTTTTTTCCCCTTCACTTATACTCTCAGTATTATCAACTTGTTCGCTCTCAACTGTCCTTATATCATCCAATAAACGATCAATTTCGCCAAAATCAGAAAAATCTTCCCCAAAATCAAATTCCATTAATGGAATTTTCTTGAAGATTAGAAAAGTCAGCGCCTCTTAAATTTTGATCATCATCATTCCCTTGATCATTATCATCATCATCATCATTGTCATTTCCTTGATGAATAGCCGAATCAGTTTCAGTATCTTTCGAGCTTGAATAAGAAGAAGAAGTACTTTCACTAGAAGATTGTGCCTGATCAGAGTCTCCCCACTCCATTCCTCTCTCATTTACATTTTCTCTCAGCACACTTCCCTGTTCAGGTACCCCTTGTACCTGAACTCGCTCAACTAAATCTATACCCTCATAACGCTCAGCTAAGGGTTGGGGGTGATCCCAAGGTAAGTTCTGCCGGTTCTGGTCGAACTAGGATCTATCACTCTTGTATATTCTAAAAGACACTGAGCACTCTGATCGGCGTAGGCTAGAAGTTTATCAGGTATGTTCATGATCGAATCTACATCTTCAACTTTAGTATGTGGCCGTAAGAACCGCATCTCATAGTTTGGACCAAATGGACTATCCAGTCTAGAAGGAATAGGCTTGTTAGATCTCATCGTTGCTCTTATTATAAGTTGAAGAAATTGTTGGAATGGGATGAATTTCCTTGCTTTCGAGGCAAACTTTTTAGCGTGTAGTGTACAAACTCTGCCAGTTCATTCCATATCACGATTGTGTAGTCGTAGTGTCGGTTGATCACTATACCATGGAAGAACTTCAAGAAGAAACTACTACAGGTATCTATGCCAGTAGTTTTGGATGTGAGATATCTGTTTAATATGGAAAATAACATATGTCATACAAACGAAAGAAATTTTCTTCAAAACTGCGATGGATTGTTCAGAACACTAGAATATCCAAGTCTTTTGATGTCACTACATAGTTCCTCATCAGATATGAATTCTTCAAAGTCAGGTGATCCGGCAGCAGAGTTAGGTTTTGGCAAGTTTAGTAAATTCCGTAACCTTTTCAGTGTAAGTGGGCTCATAAAGTTATCCACATGCCCTTGAAAGAAATACTGGTTTTCTTCTTTTATATATGAAAGGGTATACCAAAATTGTTGAAGGTAAACCAAAGGGACATCAGCCAAAGCAGTAAGTGCATAGGCGATTGGGTGGCTGTTGATCCCAGATCTCTCAATAACACTAATGATCTAGTTAATAATAACCAAATTATAGTGATTTGATGAAGAAAGTGAAGAACACTCAAGAAAGTGCAAGGCAGAAGCCAAAAAGAACCATGACGATCTAGAAGGTGATGATCATGATCGTCATGAGGGGGAGAAGAAGGCTGAGAAGAAAGCACCAGAGCCAAAGAAGACTCCTGCCAGAGGCATCAAGATTGTGGACTGTACAGCTGCCTTGTTCTCTAAAGGCAAGGAAAAGGCACAAGAGCCTAAAGGCAAAGGTAAAGGCAAAGCTGTAGAGTCACCACAGAAGGGGTCGTCGTCTAGCACAGAGACTCCAAAGGCAATAAATGAAGAGGAATACAGAGACGACCCAACGCTCCTTGAAGCTTTAAAGGCATCTCTGGCAGAGGCTCTAGCAAGGAAGGGCAGAGGCCCCATCCCTCACAGAGCAAGAGAAGGCTCTTCATCACAATTCCCACAAGTCCAATAAACGTCCATGGGTATGTTTGACGCTCTGCAAGGAACCGTCAAACCCATCCTTGCAGAGGGGTCAACCCAGAGGCCAATTCTGGAAGAAGAGGAAGCCAAGGTGCCAGAGTCCGCCGTGGTAGGAAGGGTTTCTGAAATATTCGAATCAATGAGCAAGATTCCAATGCCAAAAGTCCGAACAGAGCCCGTTACTACTTTAGAAGAAATTCAAGTGTGGAGGTACTCTGCAGCAGACACAGAGCCTCCCTATGATCCAGAGCTTACAGGGATCCCTTCTACCGCCGCCAAGTTCCAGTTCTCTAAGCTCACAAGGCCTCGTGAGCAAGTCTTCTCAGAGCACATGATCACTTCCCTAGAGACAATTTCTCCAAGGACCATGCTAAAGAAGAAGGTGCTCTATGCTCAGTATGTAGTAAGGAGGGAAGATGGCAACCTTTATACATTCACAGACGCT
>NC_037531.1:4145949-4147263 GCF_001531365.2 Cynara cardunculus var. scolymus
AGGAGGTCAAGCTACTCAATATCGCTCAGAAGGCTGCTTGAGGTCATGCGCGCACAAGTAAGATATTACAGCCAGAAGGACTTCGAGCTCGCGGTAAGTTTGATCCAAAGAGATCTAAAGATCTCCCCTCCATACAACAGGCCTGGTTGGATACTTAGGTATCATCCAAACTCCATTATTCACAACCCCACTTTTGGGTTTGTGTACTTGGATAAGGATGAAATCCTAAGGTTCTATGATCCAACAGAATCACATAAGTACTCTACAGAGACGCTAGAATGGATATTCCGAAGAGCAGCGACAGAGGTGGAAAGAGGACATCTAAGGATGAGCGAAGTGTCTCGTATTTTGGAGGCGATCAAAATGCAAATCAACTTCAGAGAATGGATCTTCAACGTCTACAGAACGATCAAGGCTGATATGCTATACGCAGTAGACGACTTTCCAGAATCTATCGTTTGATAAACCTTCTGTACCAGTTTTTGGCCTATGCATCACAGTTTTGTAATTCAGTTTTGTAATTCTTTTCATTATGTAATTCTTTTCAGAGGATGATCTTTTATCTCCTCTTGTAWTTCTTTCAATTAAGTCATTTCTTGCATTTAAATTTCAAATTTTACTTTTTTATACTTAGGGGGAGATTGTTAGCTCTCATTTCATTTAATGTAAAAGTATGGAAAAAGTAAATACTGCAAGTGTTGACAGAAGAGGTTCCACCACAGAAGACCACAGAGGACCAACAACAGAAGATGTTCAAATCACACAAGTAAAAATGACAGAACCTCTGTTGTCTATCACAGAGGTTCTAGAAACTGGTCCTCTGTAATCAAAGCGTACAAGTCAAAGATGACAGAACCTTTGTTGTCTATCATAGAGGTTCTGGAAGATGATCCTCTGGAATCAAGTGCTCTCAAGTCACATCCAGCAGAGCCTCTGGGATGGCTCACAGAGGGTCTGCAGTTTTATCTTCTGTGAAGAACTTCTTTACTGTTTTACTTAGGTTTGTTAGCTGCTCGTGCTTATCACGTGTCTATGTTTGTAATCTACTTTATTTGAATGGCTTAGATGAATTTGTACGTCTAGTATAAATAGCAATCAACGAGTATGAATTAGTGTGCTTCCACATTGTATTGTTAACATTTTTCAATCAATTGAAAATCATTTGAAGCTACTCTCTCATTGTTCATCATTCATCATCTGTGTTCTTCATTGATTGTTTACTCTGTTTGTTCTTATTGTTTCCGCTGCACTGTTAATGTTTAAAGATCATCCAGAGTATTTGATTAATATCCAAAACTGAGTTAATCGATCCTA
>NC_037531.1:4147363-4149462 GCF_001531365.2 Cynara cardunculus var. scolymus
AGCGCACGTCATCAATCGCGCGTCTTCCAATACGGCGTGTCATAACTTTATGAACCGTTTCACCCAAAGTCACTCATTACCTTTGACGGTTCATTTTTTTTTAAATCCCCTACCTATAAATACCCTCTTTCCCCCCTTTTTAAACCTTACGCTCTAATATATCTCATACGAACCTGCAAACCTGCAACTCTCAAGGTTCCTGCAACTATGTCTTCCTCGAGTGGTTCCGCTCAGTCCGTCAACGTCTCAAGTGACAACGAGGTCACTCAGGAGCAAGCTTTAACCTCGCACGCTCTCTCTTTTGTTCAGAACAAATACGAGAAAATCGTATTGGTGAAGAAGCCCAACAACTACTTCTTCGTCGCATCATTATCAGGTTTTCCCGAATCCACCTATACTCTCATTTCAATTCTTAAAAATCATCCACTTTTTTACGCTTTAACTGCCACACGCCCCACATCAGAAACCTATATCACATAGTTCCTTCTTAGCGCTTATCTCACTACCCTCGATAACTCAGGGCTAACCATAGTTGGTTATGCCTCTCACCTAGTGAACAAATCTTTGGTTCCACTGGAGTTGAATGTTGAGATCCTTCGAACTGCTCTTCACCTCCCCACTCTTGCCCAAATGAACCTAAACTCTTTTGCTGCTACTCCCTCGGATGAGGAGCTTATTGACTTTCTGACATTCCATTCTTACGTAACCCCCATTTCAAAAAGAACCCAATTTAGGCGTAAGAATTTACCCCCCCTTTGGAACACCCTTTTCTCAATAATCTACTGTTGCTTAACTGGCAAAGTTGGAAGCCAYGACCAGATATCCCATGCCATGATTTCAATCATGTATGGGATACACTTTAATCTGCCCCTTGACTATGCCCAATTAATCTTCGATGACATGGTTGGCCTGATAAAGAAGAAATGTGCCAGCCAAAAGGGCGAGAAGAAGAAGGTACAGGCCCAACAGAAGGCCAAGGAAGACGTTAACCAACCAAATCTCATTCTGCAACGCTTCCTTGGTTTGGTGTTCGGCGACCTCCTGGCCGCAAAGCTGCCTGCTGTAGATCCAAATGCACAGCTTTACCCGTTTAGTTCATTCCACCCAACAGAACATGAGCATGGCTACAAAACCCCTCGTCCAATCTCCAAAGCCATGCTCAGGTATTTGGCTCATGAAGAACGAGAAGCTTACAGACGTGGTAACAGGCGACCAGAACCGGTCCCTGCAACCCCACCACGCATAGGAGTTCCYYTAGGTGAGAGTGTGAACAAAATGAGAGTAGAGGGAAGAACGGAGGAGCCAGTAGTGGCCGGTGAGATGAGTGAGCATCCACCTAGAATCCCATCACCTCCACGCCAGAAGAGGAAGAAGTCACAGAAGGTTGGTGTACTTCTGTGAAGAAAAAGTCGAAGAAGAGGCCCGCAGAAGAAGAGGGCCCAACTGTGCCTCTGCCCAAGACTAAGAAAAGAAAAACCAAGAAGCATGAGCGTACAGAGCCTGTGATCACATAACCTGTGGTCACAGAGGCTATCACAGAAGAGGAGCAGGCAGAGGCTACAGCTCCTAAGCACAGAAGGTTGCGCAAGGTGAATATCGAAGTTTCCACATCGGAGCAAATTCAGGATGTTCTGTCRAATATCCAGAAGGAGCTCCAGGCGCAAATCAATCCTATCAATATGGGCACAGAAGTCGTTCTAGACAACGAAGATAAAGAAGAAGACCTAGGAGAGGGAGAAAAAGATGCCCATGGCACACATCCAAGCCAAACTCCTAGTGCATTCCACGATTCTAGACGCCCTGTTCTAGAGGGACCCTCTATTGAAACAGGCTCGCACAAGCCGATCCCAACCCATCCAACCGCCGCATAGGATACTCTTTCATCCTCTGTGGAATGCACTCCCGGGCACCCACATATAACTCCTCCATCCTCCCAAAAGGATGAAGGTTTTAATATAAGAGTCCATTCGCCCAAGGACTCGACAGAACCCAAARAGGCATGTGTTGCCTCTGTACTTGAGCCAGATCAGCCATAACGTGCTTCAGAGGCACAGGTAAGGGTCACAGAGATGGTGGATCTAGAACGTTCATCATCTCCA
>NC_037531.1:4149917-4176657 GCF_001531365.2 Cynara cardunculus var. scolymus
AAGTCCTCAAGTGCCAACATCAATCACTTGGCCACTCGCAGAGAACTGAACGCCATGGTAGATGCGCTAGGGGACTCTGTGATCAGCCAACTCTCATTTCTGAAGATGGAGATTCTCTCTTCCAACGATAAAATCGCGGAAGGTATGACCGAGCTTGCCAAGGAAGGTGAGCTCCTTCGTGCAAAAGTTCTATCAACCGTTTCCAAACTCAAGTGGGCTACAGAGCTTGATGTGATGAACGCCTCTGCGGGTGCGGAGAAGGTAATTGAAAAGATGTACAAGGCAGCCAATCGAATCCTACGCCATTTAAGGAGGGCTCCCCTTACAACATGCAAGGCTGCTGCCAAACCAAGCCATGACGATCATGCCGATGATGATGATCGTCATGAGGGGGAGAAGAAGAAGGAGATGAAAAAGAAGGCCCCTGCCCCAGAGCTAAAAAAGAAGACAGCCAGAGCATCTGCCAAAGGCATAAAGATTGGGGAACCTATAGCTGCTGACAGAGAAAAGAAGAAGGCTGCAGAGCCTACAGGCAAAGGCAAGGCCATAGCTGCAGAGTATAAAGAAGGCTGCAGAGCCTACAGGCAAAGGCAAGGCCATAGCTGCAGAGTCCTCAAAGAAAGGGTCTTCATCAAGTACAGAGACTCCAGAGCCAATCGAAGAAGAAAAGCATGCTGGTGAAGACCCCGAGATCATAAAAGCTTTAAAGATATCCTTGGCAGAGGCTCAGGCAAAGAAGCGCAAAGTGCCCATGCATTACAGAGAAGGTGAGGCCACATCTTCTGTATTTCCACAAGTCCAAGTTCCACCAGTCCAACAGCAGACAACGTCCACGGGTACGTTTGACGCTCTGCAAGGAACGGTCAAGCCAATCCTTACAGAGGGGTCTACCCAGATTCCAATCCTAGAAGAAGAGGAAGAGAAACCCAGGATGCCAACAGAGACAGCCACGGTAGGACGAGTTTCTATGATTTTTGAGTCGATGAGCAAAATTCCAATTTTCAAACCTCGAACAGAGCCAGTCACTACTCCAGAAGAGGTTTTAATATGGAAGTACTCTGTAGCCGACAAAGAACCCCCATATGACCCAGAACTTACAGGAATACCTTCACCAATCGCCAAGTACCACTTCACAAGGCTCACCAGGCCCAGAGAGCAGGTCTTCTCAGATTACGCAATTACAAGTCTCAAGACAATTACTCCAAGAACTCTGATGAAGAAGCAAGTGCTTTACGCACAATATGTGGTAAGGAGAGAAGATTGAAATTTTTATACCTTCACCGACGCAGATCTACACAACCTCTGTGTGTTCGACCTCATCTATATGTACAAGATCTTAAATGTCTACATGGAGAAGAGGTCAACCTATTCTTGTCCCTCGAAAGGGTGGTACAGGTTATACACGCCCAAGTAAAGTTCTACAGCTAAAAGGATTTTGAAATAACAGTAAGGTGGATGCAGAAGGATCTACGAATTTCTCCTCCACAGAGCCAGCCTAACTGGATCCTCAGGCATCATCCCAACACCATTATACACAGACCCTTGTTTGGATTTGTGTTTTTGGACAGAGATGAGATCCTGCGATTCTATGATCCAACAGAAGCTCCTCGTTATTCAACAGAGACACTGGAGTGGATCTTTAAGTGTGCGATGAAAGAGGTGGAAARAGGTCATCYAAGGGAGGCAGAAGTAGCAGGCATCCTGGAGTCGATCAAAGTGCAAATAAACTTCAGAGAATGGGTCTTCACCGTCTATAGGCTGATCAAAGCAGATTTTTTTTATGCGGTAGATGACTTCCCAGATTCTGCAGTTTAATCTTACTCCTCTGTAAAACAATTTTGACATTTAAGTTTTGTAATTTTTTCATTCCAGTCCTTGTGATTCATTTCAAGTAATTCATTTCAGCGGCTAATGTTTTATCACCTCTTGTAATTTCCTTTCAATTAAGTCATGATCTTGCAACTAGAGTTTAAATTTACTTTTTCATACTTAGGGGGAGATTGTTAGCTCTCATTCCTTGAATGTAAAAGTATAGAAAAAATAAAACAACAAGTATTGACAGAAACTGATCTGTCACAGAAGACCACAGAGGACAATAAACAGAAGTAGCTCAATCGTACAAGATTCAAGTGACAGAACCTCTGTCATCCATCACAGAGGTTCTGGAAACTTGTCCTCTACAAAGACCATGCTACAAGTCAAAGACGACAGAACCTCTGTCGTGTCTCACAGAGGTTCTGGAAGATTTCCTCTGCGTGCTACAAAGTTTCATCCAGCAGAGCCTCTGTGATGTCTCACAGTGGATCTGCAGAAATGTCTTCTGTGTAGATTATTTTTAGCTCGTTTTACTTAGGTTTATTAGTTGCTCTTAACTTTCACGTGATCTTCTCTGTAATCTGTATTAGATGAACGGATTAGATATAATTGCTTTAGGTTGTGTCAGGAAACGGTTACTTGCCTGTATAAATAGCAGCGTAGGCCTTTGTATTTCGTGTGCTTCCAGAATTGTAATTGTCAATATTTTCAATCAATTGAAAATCATTTGAAGCTTTTCTCTTCGTGTTACTCAAGTGTTCTTCATTGTGTTCATACTAATTGCTGCTTGTTTGATTATAATACTTTCCGCTGCTTACTCACTGTCAATCCAATCAATCAAGTAAGTATTCAGTACCAAGAATTGAGACATACGATCCTAACAATAGGTTTTCAAAAACCATATCCTTTCCCTCATAACCTGTGCTGAAATCTTGTTTAGGATCGGGAGCACAGTACCTTCCATGATTTATGGATTGTGATTTGCACTGTTTACTAATCGTGAATGTCTAAGGACAATACCAAGTTATGTAATGAAAATTGAATAGAGTATAGCCACCTTTTTAAAGAATTTGTGCTGCAGCCTTGAAATTCTTCACAAAGTCCATTATCACATCACATTTAACTTCACACTCATCGCTGCTATTTGTCCATAGCTCATATTCAACGCTCACAAAACAATGTTCTTCAATCGCAAAAAGAGGATTTTAAACATAACAGTGTTCTTCGTTTGATTTGGGTGTTAGTCAATTTTGAGTTTCATCGGCGAAGAAGCTGTTGGCATTCTCATCGATTTAGAGCTTCTTCCTGTCCGATCTTTATCGATCACTAGCTTTTGTTTATACCCGCGTCTGTGCTTCGTAATTGCCAGCTTCCAGGTTCTGCAAGTATTGGCGATTCACTATTTCACCTACGTTTGGCCTTGTGTTCTCTAATTTCTGCTCATTTCTCTTTAGTACCGTACCATTCATATTAAGTATTTTCGTTTCAGAGGAGGAAGAGATTTGTTCCATTTGTTGCCTGATGCCTTCATCAAGCAGATTGGTGTAATTGGATGGGATTCTCAGGGTCCAGCTTAAGCTCAAAACCTTAGGGATTCTCATCCTCTAGTAGTGCAATAGTTATCAGCCAAGCTTTCATCTTATCTGCTTCTGGAAGAACATTATCAGAAAGATCTTGTTTCACAGCAAGTAATTGGCCCACTAATGCGTGTTCTTGGTTCTGGTATTCCCATTTTGCAGCAAAGAGCTGTTAAGGTTCTTGATTATATACAGAGTTTTAATTTTTATTAAAATGTTGATGACTGAGGTACATACATGCTCATAGTGGTTTGTTTGTCCGAATAGCTTCATTTGGTTCTTGATCATTCAATTTGGGTTTCACGGAATTCAATTTGTCCATCTAAAGGCTGTGTTATACAGACTTTGTCCGGATTAGGTTCCTTCGATCTTAGCTCAAAGGTATCTTAGGGACTGTTCTTGTGGTCACTTAGCAGGTAGTTCTTTGTGCAGGTAAATTTGGTCAAGTCAAAGCATAAAGTGAAGAGAGATTTAAGATTGATTTGTGTATTGTATTGTATCATCAATTCTGTAATTGTAATCGTTGATTGGAAAATTGGTTTGGGCTTATATCTTCTTGGGTTTAATTTTTTTTAGATTTTAATTTTTTGGTCTTCTGTTTATTTGTTTGTGTTTTGAGTTTAAACTGTTTGAGAATCTTTGAACTATTTTACGTCGTATAAACAGTTTGTTATCAGTTTTAACTGTTTTTGACAGTTTTTAACTGTTTTCAACAGTGTTGACTGTTTTTACTGATTTTATACAGTTTTTTGTCATTTTTCTAATTTCTCATCAGTTTTGTGTTTTTCTGTTTGTGTTTTTGAGTTTAACTGTTTTTGATTTCTTTTAACTAATTTCAACGCATTTGATCCTAAATCAATCTTTCTTAAATGACAGCTTTTTATGAGAGAGAATACAAAGAGCTTAAAGAAAAATAGAATAAACTAAATTCTGAGCTTAACAAGAACATTTCATGGACAATTCGTCTAACAGATTGTAATGAGAGAGAGAAGGAAGAAAAGAGAGTTTTGCAAGAAAAATTAAATGATTTGATGAAGACTGTTTCCAATTCACAAGAGATTGATAGACTGAAGAAAGAGACTAAGGATTTCACTGAAAAATTTCATAAGTGTGAGAGTGATTTGATTGAAGTATGAAAGTTACTGGACATAGAACAAAGAAAGGTTTTGGAAGTTGAACAGAGTTTGATTGCTGAAAAGAAAATTTTGAAAAAAAAAAGAAAGAGAAGATGAGAGAAGCTGAGAAAAGATTTGATACTGAACGAAAATCTTTTGAAAGTAGAATTAACTCATTGGAGCTTAATGCAAAAATACTTTCAGAGCAAATTTCTGACTTTGAACAAGTTATCATCTTGGAACGATCCAAATTTGATAAAGAGAAGAAAGAGTATGAAGAAGAATGTCAAAGAAAGAATATGGAATTGTTTGACAACATTGTTCAGAAGAAGAAAACATTAGATGAAGAGAAGAAAGTGTTTGTTCTTGAAAAGAAAAACACTGCCAAGAAAAATGCTGCAATTGCCAAAGAGCTTACAGAGAAAAAGAAATGGCTTGACATTGCTTTGGATAATGAGAAGGGAAGTTCAGACGAAGAGAGAAAGGAATTTGAGAAAGAATGGAGAGTATTTGAAAAGTTAAAGAAGGGATTAGAAGGTATGTTTTTGGATACTACAAAGAAATTGTCTGATCTAGAGACAGAACTTGTAATTGAATAGAAAATGAGAACTGAACATGAAGAGAAGTTTGATTTAGTTGATGTAGAACGAGACCATCTATTACAGAAAGTTAAAGACTTTTCGTGTGCTCAAAGCTCAACTGGTTCTCCTTCTCAGTGTAAAACCAACTTTTATGACTGTTTCAAATCGAACAGTTATTCAAGTAGTCCTAAATCAATTGTTTCTAAGAACTATTTTCATTCTTCTAATCAGTATTATCAAGAGTATGTCATTAAATCACCCAATTATTTTTCTAAGGTCAAAAGCATTTGGGTCAGTAAGTCTGAATCTGTTTTATCTCATACCCCTGTTGTTACTAATCATCTTCCTTGTTTTGTAAGATCTTCTACTGATTTGATTCATCTTAGCAAGAGAAGAATCATGTGCTCCACATGCAAATCAACAGATTTTGTGAACAAGAAGACATACAACAGATGGAGTACAGACAACAGAGATCAGAAGAACTAGAAAGGTAAGAACATGTATGATTATAATAGTTGGTATGGATCATATTTTGTATCTGATCATCCTGTTCAAAGTGCTAAAAAAAAGACATTTAATAGAAATAGATGGTTTGGAAATTACAACATACCCCAGCCTGATACTAACAAAATAGGACCCAAATTCATTTGGGTACCAAAATCTATTTGATCTGATTTTGGAGATGTGTCAAATTTGCGCTGATCAGAATATCATATCAGTGATACACTAATGCAGGGGGAATTGTAATATGTTCCAAACAAGACTTCTGAACAATTCAGTTCAGGACCCGTGCTTAAATGCTTGTGGTTTCTAAACACAGTTTAGAACCCGTGCTTAAAATGTTTTCTTATTTTTTTTTAAATCTTTTGAGCCGAATCGAATCATTTCTATAATCTACTTTCTAGGGGGAGTCTCTAGAAAGTTCAATAAATGTTTTTCGGAAAATAATTTTTTTTAGGAAACGAGTACATTTTCTGAACAGGTAGTTCTTGAGATTTTACTTGCGTAATTTATCATCGTACATAACTCCAATACCTGTTTCAGCTATTCTTCAAACTTATATTATCACGTCTTTTATATAATTCATTTTCGGTGATAATACACTCGTTTGTATTCAAAGGTCGTTTTAAAAAAATTTACCTTGAATGATATTCATTTTATTTTTTTAATCAGAATCTGTAAACTTGTTCTTACAGATCTTCATATTTCTCTCGTATATTGAATAATCTGATTGTTGTCGTATGATTCCTTTATTGATTGTGCTAAAAGCCAAATTTATTGATCAATTTTTATTTGATCATTGTGCTTATCTGCAATAATATTTTTGATCAACTGTTTGTGATCAACTATGCATATTGCTAAATTTAATGAGGGACTGAGTGCTTATCAGAAATACCTCAATGGAATGTCAGAACCGACAAACCTACCCATGAGGACAACCATATCTGAGTGAGCTTAAACACAAAAAGGGTTTGTGTGCTGAGACTAAAATGAAAAAGAGAGGGGTAGTTGTTGGAGATTAAAAGAATTGACGAGAGTTGTGTCAGGATTAAAAGAACATAAGAATCCTGTTCCAAATTTCTAAAATCTGGGCATACCAGACAATCTATTAGTTCTCAATTCTTTCGAGACTAATATTGAAAAAGGCAAAGCCCAGGACAATTCTTGTCACAACCCCACCAACTACTCACTTATCTCTTAACAGATAAGTGTTTCAATAACACTCGGGGAACGCAGCTCATCATCTATCAATTTCTCATTCGGAGAAAGTTGATATTGAATCAGAAGGATATATGTCCCTCCTTCAAGTCTTTTTGATCATTAATTGAGTCTGATAAATTTGTGTAGTCCACACGGTTTATCTTTTTGAGCCTAAACAGAAGCATACGTTACTTTATCTTTCTACACTACACAGATTTTTCATTTTATATGTTATTTTGCCAAAACATTCATAGATATGCTATTATTAAGCTATCGATGATTGAATGGAAGACCTGGTGAGATGAGTATCATAAAGTCTCATATATACAGTACATTCGTTGTACTGAGTATATTTGTTATACTCACAGGTCAATCTTTCCCATTCCCTTTACTCTGAAAAGATTAAACAAGTGGACTTGAAAAGATCTACTTATAATTTCATGAATTGACGGCTTATGCAGAAGATTTCATTCATTTTTGTGTATGATGTGATGATTCTCATTTCTTCATAAGGGGAGTATGTAATAATTAATGAAATGTCCGAACTTTATAAGGGGAATTTGATGTAAAGATCAATGGGGAGTAACTTCAATGATGGCAAWAGACTCAAAAGGAGTGCGACTGGAGATTATTACAAAAGATTATTCACGTGCTACAATGTCTGAGAGTTATTAAATGTGAAGATAAATTTTACAACAGTTTGCTGATAAAGATTGCCTTTGAAGAGAAAGTGTGTTAAAGATCAATTCTGAAGATCGTTATTGTTTCTGATCTATATTGTCAAAAGAGAAGATCATCGCGGTTCTACATTCGAGGGGGAGAATGTTAGAAGTCCTTTCTCAACTAACGATTGCTTGAAGATTTCAAGTTGAAGATTCTTTTGAAGAAGACATAGGGGCTGTTTACCAAATTTTTTATTAAGTCCTGTATGGATAAATTTGTCTGTCTGGATAAATTTGTCTGTCTGAATAAATTTATGTTGTTGTTTACTTTTCAATCTTAATCAACAGTCTGAATAACAGAAATGACCAATTTACCCCTAAGGATGAACTACGTGTTTAGGGTTCTGGACATTCATTTCTTTGACAAATACAAAACTTTTCTCCTATTTCATTTTCATAGAATTTTTCACATGAGTGGCACATGATTTCATTTTCACATAACTTCTCCTATTTCGTTTAGGGTTCTATACATTCATTTTCATATAACTTTTCTCCTATTTAGGGTTCTTGACATTAATCACAGGGGGCTGTCAAAATCTCTAAAAATCGGGTGCAAGAAGCAAAATCGATAGATATGATAGAGAAGCAAAACCAAAATCAAACAAAAATATCAGGTTTAATCGATTTCACAATCGTTTTCGACTAGGGTTCCTTTCTCAAAAGCAAAATCGATAGATATAGTGGAGAAGTAGTTACCGATTTGAAGCAGCTCGCAATCGATTTGAAGCTCGCAATCGTTACCGATTTGAAGCTCGCAATCGGTTTGAAGCTCGCAATCGTTACCGATTTGAAGCTCGCAATCGTTACCGATTTGAAGCTCGCAATCGGTTTGAATCGATAGATAAGCGTGTGTTTTACCCCTGAGTGTCTTTTTTTTTGGCTTAATGTGGACAAGGGCTATTTTTGGTCTGTGCGAATAAGCCCATTTCTGGGCGAATAAGCCCCAAGTAAACACACCATTTTGGCTGTGCGAATAAGCCCATTTATTGATTAAGCTCATTAAGTCACAAGTAAACACACCCATAGTGTGCTTAAAGCATCAAAGTTCAAACGAGATTCAAAGCGCGCAAATTGTTTCAAGTCTGAATACAAAGGGGGAGAATGTTAGGAATGAAATTCAGTGTAAAATTGTATTCGTCTTGAAAGTTAATTTTGTCTATAAATGTATAAAAGTCACCGTGTTTGACTTTTCTTAGGCAGTTTGACTTTGACTATTTTGTGTCTTGTTTGACCCTATATAAAGGGTATTTCCTTTGTATTTTGGTAATGAGCTCATTTGCAATATCAGATTTCGTAAGGAATATTTTGACCATATTTTGAATGTTGACTTTCTCTCTCTATTCTCCCAAGAGTTCTTACAAGAGTTATATAATTCTGCAATTGTTGATTGAAGCTTTCAAGAAGATTGATTGTTAGGGACAAACATTCCCATCTTGCAACTGCTTCTATTTTAGCTGGATCCACCATTACCCCAGCTTCGGATATTACATGACCTAAAAATTGTACTTCTCTTAACCATAACTCACATTTGGATAACTATGCGTACATCTTTTCTGTTTTTAGTAATTCCAGAATTAGACGAAGATGTTCTGCGTGTTCTTTTTCGGTTTTAGAATATATAAGAATATCATCGATAAATACAATAACGAATTTATCAATATATTCCTTACATACCCTATTCATTAAATCCATAAAGGCTGCGGGCGCATTAGTTAAACCAAATGACATAACTAAGAATTTGTGATGCCCGTACCTTGTTCTGAAAGCTGTTATAGCAATGTCTTCCTCTCTGACCTTAAGCTGATGATACCCTGACCTTAAGTCAATTTTGGAGAAATAACTTGCCACCACCAACTGATGAAATAAATCATCAATCCTTGGTAACAGATATTTGTTTTTACTCGCCAATTTGTTCAATTCACGATAGTCTATACATAGTCGCATAGACCCATCTTTTTTTTTTTTTGACAAATAAGACCGGAGCACCCCATGGTGAAGTGCTGGGTCTAATAAATCGCTTATCAGTCAAATCTTTCAACTGTGCGACCAATTCTTTCAACTCAGATGGAGCTAACCGGTACGGTGCCTTTGCTACTGGTGCAGCCCCTGGTACGAGATCAATTCGAAATGCAATTACTCGATCCGGCGGTAATCCAGATAAGTCATCTGGAAAGACTTCTGGATATTCATTAACAATCGGAATCGATTTTTCTTTTCCTTTCTCTTTCTTCATATCAATTACGTACGCTAAACATCCCTGACACTTCTTTCGAATACTTTTATGGGCTTTCATTACGGTCAAAATACTAGTATGGTGATTCTGACGATCACCATAAATAACAATTGTTCCTTGATCTGGCAGAGTAATTCTGATCATTTTATGATTACAAACAATACTAGCCTAATACTTTGCCAACCAGTCCATACCCACCACCACATCGAATTCTTTCATCGGCATAAGGAATAACCAAATTGGTAGTTCACAGCCCTCAATAACAATAATACAGTTAGTGAACACACTAGTAACAATTTCCTGACTATTAACAGTATCGACTAGTAATTCATCATCAAGTAACACAGATTCAAACATGCAGTTTGAGCAAATAATGGGGATACAAACGAAAAGTTTGCACCAGAGTCAAATAACACCTTAGCATGTATTAAATTCAGAAGGAAGGTACCTGTTACTACATCTGGTGATGCTTCTGCCTCGTTCTTTGTCATTTGGAAGGACCGTTCCCGTGCCCCTCCTTGCCCTCCTCTGTTTATTGTAGGTCTTCCCCGAGTACCCAACGCATTACTTTCCATTGTTAACTACGGAGTTCTTAACAATGGATAATTCGGTCGAATGTGATCCGGAAAATTGCAATTAAAACATCTTCTATTAGCTGGGCAACTTCTTGAAAAATGGCCCGCTTCACCACACTTATAGCACTTCCTTGGGTCTATCTTACACTCACCCTGATGTTCCTGTCGGCATTGCGTGCAAACTCTCTCACCGACCTTCTGCTCAGGTTTGTTACCATATCTTACAGTTTTCGGCCCTCGAAAAATTTGATAAAGGTCCCTCCGACTTTCTTTTCTCTACAACTTTTCCTTCTAGCTGCCGATTCTTATTTCGTTCGGTCACTTCGGCTGCATCTACCGTTAGTGAAAAGGTATTGGGGTTCATGGAAATTACAAACTCTCTGATTGAGGGTTTCAAACCCCAGATGTACCTTTCTATCTTCCTGAATTCTGTTGAAACATAATGTTCGGCAAATCGAGAATATTCAATAAATTTTTCAGTATACTCTCGAACTGTTCCATTTCCCTGTTCCATTTTCAGAAAATCTTCCAACATTTGTCTAACTATCGTCTTAGGACAAAATTGCTTCTTGAATCGGTCTACAAATTCTGTTCAAGACAATGTTTGTAAAACATCCGTTCTGGCCGATGATTCAACTGCCCACCAGAACAAAGCATTTGATTTCAGAACTGAAACAGCGAATCAAACTTTATCTGTTTCCAGACACCTAATGGTGTTGGACACATATTCCATTTCCTTGATCCAGCACATAGTTTTTTCTGGATCCCTCTCCCCAGAAAATGTTGGTGGCTTGCATGCCAGAAACATTTTGATATCTCCCTACTTATTGGAGTAATCGGTACCGAGGGATGAACTTCTACTCTTTCTGTTTCTACCCTGGCTGGTATTCCCATAATAGAGGTCAGAGTTTTTCGTAATTTTCCCATCTCTTCTACCAACATATCCCTGGTTACATATTCTGAGTGTGGCACCGATCTTTCCTGAACATCCCCTGAATGGGATTCTTCAGGTTCCGAATGAATTTCAGTACGACCCCTTCCTTGAGACTGACTTCTTCCTTTGCTTCTTCCCCTTGGTCTTCCCCGAGCTCTAATTTCAGATGTTCTAGTCAGGAGATTAACAGGTGATTCTTCCCTTTCTTCAAACTCTAGACGAGCCGTTCTTTCAGATCTTCTAGTTCGGCTAGACATCTGTAGATTTTAGTTGTTAATAATCACGTAATCACATTCCCAAATATAATGAAGTATTCAAGTTCAGATGTGTACCTGTAAATTCATAATTACACTGGGTAGGTGTAATTAAAATTTACCTTACACACTGTTCTTTCAACCCATCATATTTATTTCCAATGGTGCTAACTATGTCCGGGGCCCTTAACATGCAATAAAACAGTTTAAGTCTATGTATCATCCTGTTGAATACCTAAATCCCTTAAACTCATGCTGTGATACCACTTTTTGTAACACCCCATACCACACATTGCATGTAACACGTACGTCATACAAAAGAAATACATATTTAAATCCCACACTGGTCCTTTAATACAAGAATCTACCGGTATAAAATAAATGGTCCAAAAATTCAAAATACAAATTCTTGTACTAATCCAGTTAGATTTTCCAAAACTATACAAATCATCAGCCAATCTTCATGTAGATAAACATATAGGGAAATTATTATATTTTTCCCTTTCCCTTACCATCAACACATCCTGCAATACATATTTGAAATCACAAAACGAGGGTTAGACCAAAAGGTCTAGTGAGTTACCCTATTTATGTCATTGCAATGTGATAATCACCAAAACTTTTAAATAAAACAACTTTTCATATATATATATATAACAAATATATGAACAAGTGAGAACACAATATTAATACCTTTCACCTTTTAGCACAATAATCTTTGCTTGCAAATAATACATCAACTCTAAACAGGTTTATATTTACCAAATTAACATAGTGCAACTTTTAAACCTTTTCTATCCAAACAAGGTTTATACAGAGCTTCAGGCCAAACCTGTTATCCCCTTCTCTATAACATTCAGACTATGATTTCCAATAAGAACCCTGATCCTAAATCTTTAAATCACAAAGAAATAAAGATTACAGACCACAATAATCTTAAGGGATATGATAGTAAGAGTTATATTATATATCACACACATACAATTGCCACCCTTATATCCATATGTACACCTCTGCTTGATATGCCACCCTTATCCCATGGTACATCTCTCCTTGATATGCCACCCTTATTTCGTCATCAAAATATTTCACAAAACAATTCCATATAGAATTAGACCACAATCAATGGAATTATTATTATCAGTTCAAAAAATATCTTTTTCAAAATTCCCCTTTTATATATAAGAATCATTATATATAAACCATAAATATGTCAAAATACAAATCCGGTCAAAATAGACTTGGCCGGACTTCATCTCCGGTCAAGTCTTGGCTGATTTACCAAATCCGGACACAAATCGCCCAAGGCTTGTCCGATTTACCATTAATCCGGTCAACCTTGTCCGGATAACAAATCCGGACAACACTTCACATAGCTTGTCTGATTTACCAATCTGGACAACTCATAATTCAAGGTTTTGTCCGATTGAAATAAACCGGTCACCTTTAGTCGTATTCCTATTTCTCCGCTCAAAATGTTAAACATAATCTCCATATTCATAAATCGCTGAAGTATTGTCCGATTTAAGACTAAACCGTTTGATTCTTGACCGATTTAAGTTTATCCGGACATCTTAACCTAGCGATTTATCTATAATCCGCTCAAGTCTTATCCGGTTTAGGGCTTAAATCGCCCAACCCTTGTCCGGTTTATGACTAAACCATTTAACACTTGTCTGGTTTAAGTCTAATCCGGACAACACTCCTACGATTTAAACTTCCCACTCGATAAAAGATTTTATACAAATAATTAAGCATTCCAAAGAGAATTAAAACGTTTAAAATCACTCACCTTATGCAACTTCGTTTGAAAATCTTGGTGAAATGCAATCTGGTCAATCTTCCTCACTTAAATCGCTCACTTAAGGTTTCCAAAATAGCAAGTAGTTGAAAATGAAGGCCAAGACCCTCCTTTTATACCTTTCCTTAACAGGAAAATCGGCCACACACACACACAACCCATGCATCCCCATATCATGCATGTGTGTGTATATATATATATATTATATATCACGTATACATATGTCCCCACATATACACATAATCTCATACATGCATCTACATTATGCACATAATTTTCACACACTAGCATGATCAAGTATAACAAATTTATCATGCTATCACGTAATCACTTATCTAATAATCACACATTAATTACCTTGGGTGATAACCAGGATCTGGTTATCACAATTAGGAACCACGAAACTACTTTCATTAATGAAATAATATTATTCAGGTCTTGAAATATGTAATTGACTGAACCATATTTGGTTTCATTAATGAAACCAATTTCATCTTGGCTATAAACCATGAAACCGATTCCATTTTGGTTAGGAAACATGAAACAAATTTAAAAATGGATAAAATATTATTATTCAGTTCTTGAAGTGTTACATTGACTGAACAATATTTAGTTTCATATGTAAAACTAAGTTCATCTTGGTTAGAAACCATGAAACCGATTCCATTTTGGTTAGAAAACATTTCAACAATTTTCACTGCTGAAACAATGTTATTCAATTTTTGGAATTGTGGAGTCCATGAAAGTAATTTCAATGATGAAACGAAGTAATTTCAATGATGAAACGAATTTCATTAACGAAAACATGTTATTCAGATTTTTGGAAAATGTTCCATTGACTGAACCATATATGGCTCAAATTTCATTATGCAGACGAACAATGAAAATAATTTCACTATTAATGTATTCTCATCATGAAGCAGACCGGTATGAAACAAGTTTTGGATTGGTATGAAACAGGTTTCAGATTATGTCAATTTGTTTCATTAACCAGTCCAGTCCCAAATAATATATTTTACCAAGTTTTCTGTAAAAAGATGTTTTTTAGGAACATGATATGTCAAATATATCAATGGATGGAACGTCAATGAAACAATTATTTGCTTTTCTAATAATATGGCTGAAAGTTAAAATAGTTTATCAATTTTTCCCTTTCTTGATTAAATATTAAACCTTTTATTTTATTTTAWTTTTTACTTTCCTAATATAACACATTATAATCATGATCATTGACAAAAAAAAATAGATGGATGAGATTGGTTTGTAGGATTTGCACAAAAGAGATGGTTTGCATTTGATCGCTCCTTTTCTTTCTCTCTCTTTCTCTCTCTCTCTCTCTCTCTCTCTCTATATATATATATATAAGGGTTGGTTCAAATGCTAACCAAGATTATCGTGTTAACTTTGTTAACTGATCTTGGCCGTTAATTTGAATAATAAACAGTTGTGATTTAATGATATTTAAAAATTAATTATTAAATTAATATTTTCAATTAACATATGTGAACAAAATATCAAAGGGTATTTAGGTAAAAAGTAATCTATCTTTGATACACGAGTTGTAAGACATATGAATAGCTTGTGTATATCTTCAAACCACATCAAACAAAAAAGATTAGACATATGAACAACATGTGAACCRTATGARCATCTTATGTATATTCAGGAGCCAACTCTGTTGTATGTACATGAACACCTATGAACCAAGGCATCTAGGGCTGTGTGTTTTCATACGTGCTCACATGTCTTCACATGTTCTGTGTGTGTGTGTGTGTATATGTATTCATATGAACATCTAGTGACTTGAATATACATGAACACTTATAAATCACGACATCTAATGCTGTGTGATTTCTGATGTGTTCATATGTCTGTGTGTGTCCCTATGTCTTCATATGAACATCTAATACATGTGTGTTAACTTCATATGTCTTCACCTGTAAACTGATTGAATCTCTCAATAGAGCCAACTCCTGAATATACAGAAGTTGTTCAACAAGTCAGCTGTAGTCACCTTTTTTGCAAGATAAGTGAGAAATGTCAAAGGTAACAACTGTCGATTAAAACGAATACAATATCATATTAATCCATTATCAATACAAACACTTTGATCATTGTCTTCACTTCCGAAACTCGAAGTCAGATTATTATCGTAAACCATTAGGTTCATAATATTCCTTCCCCATTAGGTTCCATGATGGAAGTTATATTACCCACTTTTTCTGATTTCTTGTTTTCTTCCTTGATAGCCTCTGTTTGGCATTTCTGTATTTTCTTATGCAAATCTGGGTTTAAACTTATTTTCATCGCCACTGCCTTGATAGTTCCACTTCTCTCTTTACGGCTCGGAGCATCGGCTACAACATTAGCCTTTCCTGRGTGATACAAGATTTCACAGTCATAGTCATTAACTAATTCAATCCATCGTCGCTGCCTCATATTCAGATCCTTCTGKTTGAACAAGTGTTGTAGGCTTTTGTGATCTGTATAAATTTTACACTTCGTTCCCAATAGGTAAAGCCTCCAAATCTTTAAAGCAAAAACCACGGCCGCTAATTCTATGTCGTGAGTTGGATAGTGCTTTTCATGATCTTTTAATTCTCGAGATGCATATGATATGACTTTCCCTTTTTACATCAAAACACAGCCTAAACCCAACTTCGATGCATCACTATATACCACAAAGTCTTCAGTTCCATCGGGTAATGATAGTATTGGGGCGCTGCAAAGATGATCTTTTAATAACTGAAAGGCTTTCTGCTGTTCTTCTTCCCACTGAAATTTAACATTCTTTCGAGTTAATTTCGTCAAAGGCACAACTATTTTAGAGAAATCTTGAATAAACTTGYGGTAATAGCCCGCCAATCCCATGAAACTTCTAATTTCAGATGGTGTTTTCGGTGCCTCCCATTTTGCAACGGCTTCAATTTTTGCTGGATCTACCTTTACTCCATCCTCAGATATAACATGCCCCAAAAACTGGACTTCTCTTAGCCAAAATTCACACTTTGATAGTTTAGCATACAACTTTTCTCTTTTCAAAAGCTCAAGAATCACTCGAAGATGTTTTGCATGCTCTTCTTGGGTTTTGGAGTATATAAGAATATCATCGATAAATACAATGACAAATTTGTCGAGGTATTCTCTACATATTCGATTCATCATATCCATGAAAGCTGCAGGTGCGTTAGTTAAACCAAATGGCATAACCAAGAATTCATGGTGCCCGTACCTGGTTCGGAATGCTGTTTTTGCTATATCATGTTCTTTGACTTTCAATTGGTGGTATCCTGATAGCAAATCAATCTTGGAGAAGTAATTGGCTCCTACTAGTTGATCAAACAAATCATCGATCCTGGGCAATGGATATTTGTTCTTTATGGTCAATTTGTTTAACTCTCGATAATCAATACACATACGCATGGTGCCATCTTTCTTTTTCACAAACAGAATTGGAGCTCCCCATGGTGAAGTACTTGGCCTGATAAATCCTTTAATTGTGTAACCAGTTCTTTTAATTCTGATGGAGCTAATCTATACGGTGCTTTCGCTACAGGTGCTGCTCCAGGTATCAAATCAATCCCAAATTCAATAACTCTATCTGGAGGTAGCCCTGACAAGTCTTCTGGAAAGACTTCAGGATATTCACTGACAACCGAAATTAATTCTTGCTTACTCTTTTCTTTCTTGGCATCAATTATRTAAGCTAAAAATCCTTGGCATTTCTTTTGGATATATTTTCTAGCTTTCATCACAGATAGCAAATTGGTACGATGATCCCGATGATCACCATAAATTACGACTGTCCCTCTGTCAGGTGATATAATTCTAATCATCTATTCATTGCAAACGATGCTAGTTTTATTTTCTGCCAACCAATCCATTCCTACTACCACATCAAATTCCTTCATAGGCATGGGAAACAATCGGATAGGTAGCTCACAATCCTCAATCATGATAGTGCAGTTTTTAAACACGTAATTCACAAATACTTGACCGTTAGCAATATCAACTACTAACTTATCGTCAGGTGGCATGGAATTCATATGAGCACATAAGGCAAATGATGGGGATATAAACGAGAAGTTTGCACCCGAGTCTAATAACACTTTAGCATGTAAAGAGTTCACAAGAAAAGTACCTGTTACTACATCGGGTGTAGTTTCTGCTTCATGTTTGGTCATTTGAAAAGATCGACCCCGCGCCCTACTCGATCCTCTGCCCATACTTGGTCTCCCACGGCCGGTCGAAGTATTGCTTCCCATAGTGAGTTGTGGAGTTTTCAATTGTGGGCAATTGTTCTTAAAATGATCTGGTGAATTATAATGGAAGCATTTTCTGTTTTGTCGGCAGAAATTTGAAGTATGCCCAATTTCAGCACAATTAAAATATTTTATGGGTTCTGTTCGACATTCTCCTCGGTGGTACTGTCGACACCGGGGACAGGCTCTTCCTATCGGTCTCTGCATTGGTCTATTATTAAACTTAGTAGTTTTTGATCCTCGATAACTAGATGAAAGTCCTTCCCGTTTTCTCTTCTCCATCTGCTTCCCTTCTTCGCTTCTATTCTTATTCCTCTCGGTGATCTCTGCTCCATCTACTGCCATTGGAAAGGTAGCATGATTCATTGCTACAAAAAATTCTGTGATGGATGGTTTTAGACCCCAAATATATCGTTCTACTTTTCTAGCCTCTGTTGAGATGTAATGCTCAGCAAACCTTGAATATTCTATGAATTTCTCTGTGTATTCTCTAACTGACCAAGAGTTCTGTTCGAACTTTAAGAAATTCTCTTCTATCTGTCTGACCGTTGTTTTAGGATAGAATTGTTCTTTAAATCTATTACAAACTCCGCCCATGCCATCGTTTGTAAGATATCTGCTTTGGCCAATGATTCCACCTCCCACCAAAACAAAGCATTTGACTTTAAAATAGAGACTGCAAATCTGACTTTATCTGATTCTGCACATCGAATGGTGTTAAATACAGACTCTATTTCTTTGATCCAACACATAGATTTAATCGGATCTCTGTCTCCTAAGAAGGTTGGTGGTTTGCAAGTTAAAAACATTTTTATGTCTCCTTTTCTATTATTGACAACTGGAGGTGTTAGGTTAATTTCAACTCTGCCAGTCTTGATTCTGGCAGGAATTCCCATAATGGAAGTCAACGTTTCCCTTAGCTTTCCCATTTCTTCAGCCAACATGTCTCTGGTCACATATTCTGGTTGTGGTATCTGTTCCTGATTCATATTTTTAGAATTGGATTCTGCTTGATCTGTATTGTTTTCTGGTTGACTAGCTCTGCCTTGACCTCTGCCTCTGCCCCTTCCTCTGCTTCTGCCTCTGCCCTTAGAGGTACCAATAGGAGCTATAATAGGAGAATTTTCTTCTTCATTAGTGGGGTTGGGGCGGGTGATCCTCTCTGACCTTCTAGATCTACTTGTCATCAGTAGATTTCAAAATTCATAAACATATCTTCACATTCCCAAATATAATAAAATTTCCAAGTTCAGTTATGTACCTGTAAATTCAAAATTACATTGGCCAGATGTAATCCGAAAATACCTTACACACTGATCTCTTAACTTATCATATTTATTCCAAAGGTGCTAACTATGTCTGGGACCCTAATATGCAATGAAACAGTTTAAGTCTAAGCATCATACATGTGAATACCTAAATCCCTTAAACTCAATCTCTGATACCAACTTCTGTAACACCCCAAAATCCATACATTGCATATAACACATATTTCATATATAGAATACATGTTAACTCCCACATAGGTCCATAAAACAAAAGTCTATAAACTTCATAGACCAAAAAAAAAATTCCAAAAGTATATGCTCTTGTAATCTAGCATCCAACCTTCAATATATAGCAAAACACATAGGGAAGTAATTCACATAATGCTCTTTCCCTTATTATCATTACCTGCACACATATTTTTGAAAACACAAAAATGAGGGTTAGACATGAATGTCTAGTGGTGTTCCCTTTTTATGTAATGTAGGGTGAAGATCATCAAAACATATTGTGTGTCCCACTTTAATGATCAATCTTCAAGCAAGCTCCATAATCATGGCAAATTAAGATAAATCTTCAAGAACATTCATATGAACTTTGAGAGAGAAAGTCAAACATTCAAAGCTTAGTCAAACTCTCTATTACGTATCAGATTTTACAAATGAGCTCTCTTCTACCAATTACAAAGACGTTACCCTATTTATAGGGTCAAACTTCTAAACATAGTCAATGTCAAACCTGTCTAAGAAAAGTCAAACACGATGACTTTTACAATTATAGACAATATTTAACTTTCAAGACGAATACAATTTAATATTAATTTTCAGTCCTAACACATATATTTTAAATACTCCGTAGGTAACAAATTCTAAATCATAATTCATTTCGGTCCATCGGGCCTCTGGTTCCAAACACCACATTTAGAATTATTTTACTAAACATGACCAGAGCCCTTCTTGTTCCTTTACCAGAGCCTTTGGTTCCAAACCACACTTGTAATATATTTCAAGAACGAGGACTAGAGCCCCTATGGTCTCTCTACCAGAGCTTCTGGTTTCTCGACCAGAGCCTCTGGTTGCACTACCAGAGCTTCTGGTTTAAAAGACATGACCAACCAGAGCCCCTCTGATCTGTTTTTCATAAAAAGATTCTAAGTATAAAAATCTTTGAATTATCTTTTAAAATGTAAATTTGACACAGAGCTTGTTTCTTACAAATACAGAGCCTCTGGTTTAACTAAAACTTTGTAAAAGACTTGTATAATTTTCAACCTATTATCCAGAGCTTCTGGTTCTGTATTGAGGTCCAACCAAAGCCCCTCTGGTTCCTTACAAGGAACAACCAGAGCCCCTCTGATTCCTCATAAAATGAACATTTGTATCCAAAACACTTTTAACCAAAACCAATGACCATAAGCCATATTTTCCCATAACCATAACATCAATACTACTATTTCCAATAAGAACAACATCTCTGAATCCTCAAATCACCAAGAAGAGAGAACTCCAATCTGTTGTAATCTTATTAGATATGATAGCAAGAGTTATACCATGCACACACACACAACGACCATCCTTATTACTTCCATCAATCTCTTGTTTATAGCAATAGCTATCCATCACACACAACGACCATCCTTATTCCTCCTGAAATTCATTTGAACTATTTCATCCAATGACAGGCTGCAGACCTTTTTGTCAGAGTGAATCTCGTTCATAGTTTTATCCAAAATCTATAGACTATTTCATCCAATGACGGAACAAAATCACATACGTCAGAGTGAACCTCGTCAATAATTTTAACCGAATCATATTCTCAACACAGGTTTATATTCAAACCTTTCAATCCATAAGAACAATCTGTTCTTCATATGATTTCTCAATCGTCTGTTTTTGTTTAATCCTCAAAACAAAATACCAAATCCAAACTGTTCCTTCAAACACAGTTCTTGCTCAATTCATAAAACAGTTTCTTTAAAAAAAAACGTTTAAACAGTTCTACTGGATTCTTTTAAATTTAAACCCATCAATATTCCATAATTTATAGAATCAATCAGTAGATAAAACTCACAATTTCTAATCAACGGTAGTTTAAAACTCACAGGTTATATCAAAACAATAGTTAAACTCACCTTAAAATAACAAATTCTGCAGATTATCACACAGCAAATCACAGAATCTTTAAACAGCGATATTCTTCAAGGATATTTTTTTTCAAGAACACTTTCACCGCCTTTAAAGTTTTCTTATATATTTTATAAAATAGTGAACTGATAAGGTTCTTACCTTATCCTCTTTCTTTTATACATAGTATGAGGCGGTGGTAAATATCTTTCAATATAAAATCATTTAGGCAGTGGAAAGATAATATTTTATAATCAACCTTTCTTAACCATGAAGGTTTGGATTATAATATTCCCACATATTATTTTATCATATAACCGGCTATAAAATTTCCACATGCATGCATAATATCCAATTACCACACATGTGCACATAATTCATGCATTTATCTTTAAGACAACATGCATGCTATCACATAATTCACATATAAATTTACCTCAAATCATGTTTGCAGAAAACCCAGTTATAACATTCACTCCCCCTTAAAAGAATTTTGTCCCAGAATTCACTCAAATAACCATGGATATTGGGTTCTCATATCAGACTCCAGTTCCCACGTTGCTTCTGAACCCTTGTGAAAATGCCACTGTACTTTTACCAGACTAATATCGTTATTTCTCAAGGCCTTAGTCTTTCTTTCAGTTATTGCTTCTGGTGTCTCGATGAAATTCAACTTATTATCAGGTTTGGTATCAGGAAGTGGTATCGCTAGACTTGGGTCTTCCAAACACTTACGCAAATTTGATACATGAAAGATGTTGTGAATCTGACTAAGTTCTTCTGGTAGTTCCAATTGATAGGCTACTGTCCCAACCCGTTTTCAGATTCTGAAGGGTCCAATATATCTTGGGCTAAGCTTTCCTTTCTTCTCAAACCTCATAACACCCTTCCATGGAGATACCTTCAACATTACAAGATCACCTATGTTGAACTCAATCAATTTTCTCCTTTTATCAATATAACTTTTCTGTCGATCTTGGACAGTTTTGATTTTTGTTCGAATCTGGTCAATCTTTTCAGACGTTACTTGCACAATCTCGGGACCTGTCAATTGTTTTTCACCTACCTCATTCCAACATAATGGCGTTTGACATTTTCTTCCATATAGGACTTCATAAGGTGCCGCTTGGATGCTGTAGTGATAAATATTATTGTAGGAAAATTCTATCAAAGGTAAATGTTCTTCCCATGATCCCCCGAAGTCGATGACACAAGATCTCAACATATCAACTATTATTGGATGGTTCTTTCACTTTGTCCATCCGTTTATGGGTGATAAGTCGTACTTAATCTGATTTGTGATCCCAAAGCTCTTTGCAGACTTTCCCAGATATTTGAAGTAAAGTGACTGCCTCTATCAGATATGATGGACAATGGAACTCCATGTCTGGTCACAATTTCTTTGATATAGATTTGAGCCAATCTTTCCAATGAAAGAGAGAAGAAAAAGAGAGAAAGGAAGAAGGGGAGAGAGTGAAAGGAGCCAACCACAAGGGAAGGGCCCAGCCAAGCCAAGACCGGGAAACAACGGGGAACACCGCAAGGGCAGGAAAAGGGGTCTAAAACAGGCACACCCTAGACCGCAGCAAGAAAAAACCAAGAGAGCAAAGGAACTCACACAAATAGAAAGACCGCACAAGAGAAAAAAAACGGCTAAGGGAGGTTCCAGGCAAGCCGAGCCCGGACAACATTACGGGAGGGCTTGAAGGTCAAGCTAAGAAGCCTGGACCGAATATCATCAGTAATTGTCTTACCCACCGTAATATGGGATCTTTTTTAGTTTTTGAAGATGCGATTACTTCTTTCTTGTCACAAGTGATAGACGGTCCCAGTAAGCACTAAACGACGAATGATAGACCAAATGGTCTTTCCTTTGGTGGCTTGCTAAAACATACCAATAATATCCGCCCAGCTATATGGGACGCCATTAAGGTTCAACTTGGGATTTAAGCCATTGCAAACCAGATTAAGGAACATGCACTCAAAGAAAATAAATGAATGCGAATCACACCCGTTATGGCAGAACACACAGGACAGGTTGGAGTGGGCCTCCCAAAACCAAAGTTTATCATGCGTCTTGAGACGTTCTTGAGGGCAACCCACAGAATGAAAGCATGTATGGGAATGCTTTGAGAGAACCAGACCAAATGATGCCAGGGGACATCAGGCTCATTGGGATGGAGGGAGAGCCAAACCTCACGAACCGAGAAAGAAGTGAGACGACCATCCTTAGTTATCCAGAGGAGTTTATCAGGGGTGTTCGGGGAAAGGACGGGGAGGGGAGAGTCGCGGATAGAAGGGTTGGAACTGTCCCTCAGGATGGGGCAAGTCCAATTACCCTGGAAGACAATATCTCTAATAGAGATCGAGAGCAAAAGATTAGAGTTGAGAATATTGCAAGAAGAGATGTGCCGGTAGAGGGGGCCAGCAGGGTGCCAGTTATCATACCAGGCGGAAGTGGAAGCACCATCGCCAATCTGGGAGACAATGAAGTCTCTTATCTTTTCCCGCATGCCCAGGATCTTCCTCCAGCCCCAACCAATATCACTGTGAATCAGGGCATCCCAACAGTTATGATCTTTCAGCCTGTAGGAGTGGATCCATTTAACCCATAGAGAATCCTTATTGGTAAGCATCCTCCAAGTGTGGGAGGCCATCAGAGCAAGATTCCAGCTGGCAAGGCTATTAATACCAAGCCCACCATGAGATTTGGGAAGGCAGACAGTCTTCCAGGAGACCTTAACTTTCCCTCTTTTGAGCTCACCATGGCACCAAAGAAAGCCTTGCATAAGCTGATCAATCTCCTTAGAGATAGAGATCGGAAGAACGAAGATAGAGGCCCAATAGATTTGCATAGAAGACAGGACCGAAAGAATGAGCTGCAACCTATCGGCAAAGGAAAGGGACTTATTTTCCCAGTCATTGAGTCTAGATTTAACCTTGTCAACAAGGCCCTTACAGTCCCGATGATAGAGACGGGTAGTGAGGAGAGGGACACCAAGATAACAAACCGGAAGGGAACCCTTCGAGAATTGAATAATGGACTGAATCAGGTTTTTAGTATGCTGGTCGACATTACAATAGAAGGCCTCGCTTTTGGCCGGACTCGAAAAGAGACCAGACACACTCAAAAACTCAACAAAGGAATCCTTTATGCAACGGACAGAGTCACAATCACCATGGCAGAATATGAGGAGATCATCAGCAAAACAAAGGTGGGTGATCTTCTGCACCACACAATTCCGATGATAGGAAAAGGTGCCCGTCTCACTTATTTTTCTTTTGGTCAAGAGGTTGAGGACCTCAATGACCAGGGTGAAGAAATAAGGAGACCGAGGATCGCTCTGCCTTAGGCCGCGGCCTCCCTTGAAATAGCCATGGAGGTTTCAATTAATACTGGCCGAGTAAGAGGCCATGGAAACACATGACATAATCTATTTAATCATGGTGAGGGGAAAACTATAGCCGAAAAGGGCAGTGCAAAGAAAATGCCAATCAACGGTATCATAAGCCTTTCGGATATCAACTTTATAGACACAGCGGGGGGGGGGGTTGCTTATGATAGCCGCGCATGAAATCCTGGACGAGAAGAATATTATCTGTAATGAGACGACCCAGGATAATAGCAGACTAGTTAAGGTCAACCAGAGAAGAAAGATGATATTTTATACGATCAACAATGATCTTGCTAATGATTTTATCTATGACATTACAACAAGCAATAGGACGAAAATTGGTGACACGAGACAGGGCACCCGTCTTGGGGATAAGGGCCAGAATAGTGCTATTAATCGACTTTAAGATCTCACCATTCGTGAAGAAATCACGAATGGCGGAGCACACATTCCTACCAACAATACTCCAAGAGGCTTTGAAGAATTTAGAAGTGAAACCATCAGGCCCCGGAGCTTTATCATCCCCCATCTGGAAAAAGGACTTCTTGATCTCAGAGTCGGTAATCGGAGCAAGCATCATTGCAGCTTGATTGACATTAAGCTTTCGAGAGAAGAGGAAGGCATGATTATGAATGGGGAGAGAAGGATGAGACGTACCAAGGAAGTTTTTGAAATGCGAGACAAAGAGATTAGGAACCTCATCACTAGACACCCAGAGACCGTCAGCATTTTGGATGGTATTGATATGATTCTTGCTGATACGACTCTTGACCGACTTATGGAAGAAAGAAGAATTTCTGTCTCCATCACGAAGCCAATTAATCTTGGCTTTTTGCTTTAGGAACCGCTCCTCATCGAGGCAGGCACTATTGTAGACAGATAAATACCCACAGTGCTCCTCTCGGAGGGCCCCATTATCAGGATCCCTATCAAGAGCGATCTGGACCCTCTCAAGCTCAAGTCATAACTTAGACACATTAGAGTGAAGCTTACCCTGATCATTAAGTGTTGATCCTCTCTCAATGATTTGATGATAATCCCTTTTTTCCTTACACGTATTTATGTTTCTGTATTTTTCAGTTCCAGCGATCGTCACTGAGAATGTTCAGTGATCGCTGAAGAACGTGCATTGTAAATTCATCAGAGACAACAATACTTCAAGAAGACAACACTCACACCAAAGAACCTTCAGCAAACGTCGAAGACTGAAACTGAAGATTAGAGACTGGCGAGTACGTGATCTGAAGCGGCATTCAGTGATTACAAACCTGTCTACATACGTGTGAAGACTGCTGTTGGTCCCGTAAGGGTCTACAAGAATAAAAACAGTTTGTAGATGGGGGGGGGATGAATACAAACACAATATTTTCAAATTTAAAATATATATTGATAGAGAAGATCAATACAGATTTTACAAGACTGTTTGCGGAAAGATAAGGTAAAGAAAACCTATCTAAACAATCTTTGGTTACACACAGATCTTTAGCAATTACAAGAAAAGAGATTGCTAAAAAGAAGATCTTTTACTTAAGCTAGAAGATGCTTGAAGTAAGAAGAGGATTGCAGAGAAATGCGCCCACTCTACAAAGAGAAGAAACACTTATATTTATACCCAATGCATTAAATGAACATTTAATGCAATATGGTAGGTTTAGAGTGCGTGGCAAGCCTTAAGAGGAAGGCTTGTCCTTTGCTACAATGAATAGTACAAAGCACTATTCTTGAGCAGACATCCTTGCCTAAAGTTGGTGGACAAAGAGTCTACTAATCAGCTCCGTACCGTACTAACTTTTGCAAGGGTATGGGTTTATCCTTTGTGTGCAAAAGGACAAGACAACAACAATCGTGCTAAGCAAGCTTCTTTTGATYGCTGAATGCTGGGATGACCTGGAGGTCTCATCATCATTCGCTGAAGCTAGAGCAGTCTTCACACATATGTAGACAGATTTGTAATCACTGAATACCGCTTCAAATCACGTACTCGCCTGTCTTTAATCTTCAGTTTTAGTCTTCGATATTCGCTGAAGGATCTTTGGTGTGAGTGTTGTCTTTTTGAAGTATTGTTTGACTCTGATGAATTTACAATGCAAGTTCTTCAGCGATCACTGAACATACTCAGTGATGATCGCTAGAACTGAAAATACAGAGACACAAATACAACGTGATGATAACAAAAAAACATAAAGAAAGTTATCTTATCAAATAATATTAAGAAAAAGTTACATATAAAGTACATGTCCCTTTTTACTATTTTGGGATCTTTTTCAGTTAGGTCAGTCTCAGCTTGAGAAGTTTTCTTAAGTTATATCTAAGAAAATTACAAGTACGGAAACTGAAACTGAAAGCTTATTCACTGACTTATAGATTGTCAGTGAATGATGAAAGT
>NC_037531.1:4177212-4180436 GCF_001531365.2 Cynara cardunculus var. scolymus
GACCTTGACATACCTGGACATCCTTTTGATGAGCTCGTTGATGGTGTCCTTGATAATTGTCTTGTGTCTTGACTTGGATTGCTGAATGGCTTGTCTGATCTCCATCCATAGCAGCCTAGGTAGGAAGGATACTCGGTAACGACATCAAGATTGTCCCTGGTGATGAGCATTGAGACTAGAGTACCACCGTCTTTGGATCGTCCACTGATGTTGACGCTAATGAATGGGCGGGGAGTGAGTCTCTTTTTTAGCTTTGCTTTGCTCCATTTCATATCCTTGTCTACAAGCTTCAGCTTCTTCTTGCTTTCAACTTCTACCATAGAAAGAAGTTTAGCTTGGGCTTGGACAACACTCACCATTTTCTTGGACTTTTTCTTGGGAAGGACTTTAGCAGCTAGTGACTTGGACAGCTGTAGGCTGTCTTCAGTCTGCTTCTTTTGAAGCTCTAGCTCTTCTTCAGCYCTTAATGCCTCGAGTCTTTCAGCTTCAGAAAGGAAGTCAAACTCACCACCACTAGAGGTACGAAGAAGAATTTTTACTCTAGTTTGGTCGAGCGACTCTTTAAGCTGAGACATCTGCTGGTCTGTTGGAGTATAGGAGATGGGTTGATCAGATACCCACTCCAGTCGACCGCAGGTTGTTGAAGGGATGTGAAGTTGATATTCTGAAGTGATCACTACCTGAGAGGTAGAGTCTTCAAATAARGTTTGTTGARGGCATGAKAAAAGTACCTTCAAGTTGCCTTCTTCAGCGACCGCCTTGCCTTTCAACTTGGGGTCCTAGTGCCCTGATGGATTCGATTCACCTTGTCTTTGCTCCCCCTGGGATTGAGCTTCCCCAAGGGCAACACCTCCGGTGACGGTTGATGGCTTCTGGAACTTGATGGTAAAGTCATCTTCATCATCGTCGTCGTCGTCACCATCTAGATCATCTCTGGTGTCTGGAATGACAGGTTCATCATTGTCTTCATCATCATCGTCTTCATCATCATCATCTTCAACATCATCATCATCATCACCAGCAGCAGTGATGGTATGGACATCATCCCTAGGGATGGCTTCGTCAACCTCAGCTAGAGCAGCTTCGGTGGACGTGATTACAGGAGCAGTAACCGCTTCAGCTTCAACAGCCTCAGCTTCAACTTCAACAGAAGCTGATACTGGGCCAACAATTCGAGAAACTGTAGGAGCAACATCAGATGATCCACTAGCGTTGGACCTCATCTCCCCCTTTCTGGCTAAAACAAAAGAGATTTGGCCAGAGAGTTCGTCCAAGCACTGTCGTTGGAGAACCATTGAATCTTCCAGCCTTTGCAAAGAATTGGCTAGAGTTGTTGTTGCCTCACGTGTCTCATGGAGCTGAGTACGATCATCAGCAGAGAAGGAGGGTGCACTCACTGGAGCTGGTTGACGGACATCATCTAGGATTTGCTGAAGAAGTCCAAGTTGCTGATCAGCAATCGCCTGAGCATTGACAGCCCTGCTTTGAAGAACAGCAATGGCGTCGTTTTTGGCATGAACAGCTTCTTGGAGAGTCTGGAGCTGACTCTGAACTTCTTGAACGTCCGCCTGGAGGGCTAGGAAGTTCGCATCAAGATCGCCTTGGCGGGACATGTCTTGGTGAACTTCGTTGACCTTGGAAAGGACGGTATCAACGACTGGAAGGAGAAGCTTGACGTCAGATGCCATATCATAGTCATCATCGACATCCTCATCTCCTCCATCATTTTTCTCTCTTTCTCCAGCATCTCTTCCATCTTCATGAGCAGCAGGCTGCTGCATCAAAGAAGGACCTGCAAAGGAAGAAATATGAGCTAAAGGCTCAAGGTTAGAAGAAATGAAGGGGTAGRAAGATGGAATACCTGAGGGGCCTTCAGTGACATCAAAAAGAGTGTCATTGGTGGTAGCAGAGAAGTCTCGAAAGGATGGACATCCGTATGCTGAGGAGCATCGAGAGGAGCAACCTCAGGTCCTGTGGTGAGTGTCTCAGTATCAGGAAGGACCTGATATCTACACTTTCAGTGATTTGGGAAAAGACGTGTAAAGACCAAGGAAGGAGGAAAAGAGAAAATGGTTGAGAAAAGACGTGGGTGTTCAGCGGTGGCGGCGCTGATATCTACACTTTCAGTGATTTGGGTCACTGAAGTGATTGGTGAAGGTGCCACTGATACGACAGTGATAGGAGAGATCACTGAAGAGCTGGGAGGGGTAACAAAAAATGCCTCGGGGGTAAGGCTAGTTTCAATAACTGAAACCTGTTGAGAGGCTTCAGCTAGAGACGTGGTTGTCCCCTTTTTGGCTTTCTTGGCCCTCTAGGGAGAACCAATAGCGGGTTGAGAAGGGCGTTTAGAAAAGGTTGTGATGGCTGGGTTAGACACAGGGGGGGGGGGGTTTACCCTTGTCCTTGCCACATGAGAGAAAGAGGTAGTGATGGACACAATGGAAGAGAGTGCCACATCACTATCCCTCAGCTTGTGTTCCAGAATCCTGGAGCCAAGCCGGCATAATTTATATTGCGATGCTGAATCGCAGAAATCCATAGAGAGGAACCTGGTGTAAGGCACCACCTTTTCTCGCTGGCGCTTGTTCAACTTTAGCACCAGGTCATCGAAAATGACCGCAGCATAATTTACATTGCGATGCTGAATCGCAGAAATGCCTATCGTCAAGGCAATCCTGGAGGTCTGGTCCTGACCACTAGTCTTTCCACCCATGCACTGGATGAAGTGAGAAAATAGGTATTGCCAGACAGCTGACATCCTATTTTTCTCAATCTTCGAGAGTGACTTGAGAGGAGCATCGGAGTCCTTCTTCAGTGGCCACTGGTAGCCAATGGCATCGAGCAAGGAAACGATCTCGGCAGTGGAGGGTTCGCTGTCAAAGGGACCCTTGGGAAGACGGAGGGCTGAGCGAAGTGTAGAAACTCAAAAATTTACTTCCATGCGATTGAAGGTAAAGTGGATTTGCTCCATTGTTCGTCCAGCGTCGTCTTGGACCTCAACGACCTCAGCAGTGTACCAGAACTGCTGGCGTATTTTCTTAACCATGAGAGGTTCATGGTAGAGAGCATAGCCGAGTGACGACTATTTGAGAAAGTCAGCCGCCGGTTGGTAGAAGGCTCGAGAGGGTGGTATCTCCAACAAGGCAAGATGGTTATTGGCCTTGATGGAGACCTCGTCTAACGCAAAGTTGACGTTCTTGTCAACCATCTGTAGTTTGTTTAAA
>NC_037531.1:4180536-4182029 GCF_001531365.2 Cynara cardunculus var. scolymus
AACAAAGTTCTTAATAAAATTAAACACATTTCTTATAACGTAGTAAGAAAGAAGATTCTGATCTTTAAAAATGAAGAGGAAAGGTAGAAAAAGAGAGATTTGAAGAGAGAGTTCTTGCTTTGGAGTAATCTTAGCAGAGGTTCGTCTAAAGATTTTGAAAGCGTAAAGAAAAAAGTGAAGAAGAAATCTCATATTTATAGGTAAGAGGAGAGGGAAGAAATATGAGAGAGAAAAAGACAACGGTTCGGGAAAGTGGTCGCTCATAGTAAACAGAGAATGTCGTCATAAATACGATGCATTAACTATTTTCTTTTAAAAACAAAAAGGTTTTTAAGAATATGAAGAGTCATTCAGTTAAAAGGGTACTGAAAACTTTATTTAAAACACTTTATCACTGAAAAAGAGAAAATATTCAGTGATGGTTTAAGACGTCATGTTTTAGTGAAAAGAGTCACTGAAATTGGCATTTAAAAAACTTTTTGGTCACTGAAGAAAAGAGTCAGTGATCTTTTAGATTTCTAAGTTAAGTATAAAGATATACTTTAAGATGCGGTGTGTTGAGAATCACTGAGACCACATTTTAAAACATTTTATCACTGAAAAAGAGAAAGTATTCAGTGATGGTTTTAAGTTTTGAAAAGAGAATAGATATATTTACTCAAGAGTTCAGTGTTAGAGATAGAGCACTGAATCATTTCACTTACTGAGTGATGTTTAATGACTGAAGGTTAATCTTCAGTGTTCAACATGCCCAATTCCCTGATCAACATATTAAATCTTGTCTTATCAAGAGGCTTGGTGAAAAGGTCAGCGAGTTGATACTCAGTTGGAACGAAGTGAAGTTCAATACCACCATTCATAACATGATCTCTGATAAAATGATATTGGATCTCAATATGTTTGGTCTTGGAGTGAAGAACAGGGTTGTTTGCAATTACAATGGCACTAGTGCTATCACAATAAATAGGAATCCTTGAAAACTGAAGATCGTAGTCAAGTAGCAGATTTTTCATCCAAAGAATTTGGGCACAACAGCTACCAGCGGCTACATACTCAGCTTCAGCGGTTGATGTGGACACTGAATTTTGCTTTTTGCTTGTCCAGCTCACCAAACAGCGGCTAGCTGTGAGATAGAGCAAAGAGCCGATCATTCCTTTGTAAACAGTCATATTTACAGGCTTTCCATTTGGATCATTGTTAAGAGTGAGAGGAGGAGCCATAGGAGTTTTCATAGATGAACTGTTGGATAAATCAAACTTCTTTAGCATGTCTCTAACATACTTACTTTGGTTGATAAAGATGCCTTTATCAGTTTGTTTGATCTGGAGACCTAAAAAGAAAGTTAGTTCTCCTATCATGCTCATTTGATATTCTTTCTTCATGTGTTCAGCGAAACGAAAACATAAAGAGGGATTAGTGGAACCAAAAATAATATCATCGACATAAATTTGGATGAGAATGATGTGACCTCTAATTTTCCTAAGAAATAAGGT
>NC_037531.1:4184562-4220108 GCF_001531365.2 Cynara cardunculus var. scolymus
TCAGAATTAGAATATTCCCTGCCGACAGCCCTAAGATCAATAAGAAGGAAATTAAATCTTTGATGTACTTCAAACATCGTCTCAGACTTTCCATAGAGAAAGCTTTCATACTGCCTTACTAGATTGATCTTTCTAGTCTCCTGAACCTGAGTGGTTCCTTCATATTGGACACAAAGTGTATCCTATATGGATTTAGAAATTTTGAGTTTCATCACTGAGTGATAGATCTCATCAGGAAGAGACATAGCTATTATAGACCGAGCACGCGTGTCTATAGCTATCTTCTTCTTGTCCTCATCGCTCCACTAATGTGGAAGCTTTGGAATCTGCCGTTCAGGAATCGCGGCAGTCGTAGCCGTTGCTGGAACAGCTGGAACAATAGCTAATGGAATATATGGTCCATTTTCTATGTAATGTGGAATTTCAAGATCCACACCTTCCAGAAAGAGGGACATCCATTTCTTCCAGAGACTAAAGTTGTTACAGACAAACCGGGGAGGTTTGGAAAGAGAGCCATTATCTTTTATGTGTGTGTTTGTAATTTGTAAAGCCATTTGTAAGTAGTAAGGTTATCTAAGAAGAGATAAACTAATACAGAAAAACAACCAAACACAAGGAAAGAAAGAAAACACTGCTCTGATACTACTTGTTGGTCCCGTAAGGGTCTAGAAGAAGAGAAACAGTTTCTGAAGGGGGGGATGAATACAAACACAATATTTTCAAATTTAAAATATATATTGATAGAGAAGATCAATACAAATTTTACAAGATTGTTTGTGGAAAGATAAGGTAATAAAAACCTATCTAAACAATCTTTAGTTACACACAATGCTTTAGCAATTACAAGAAAAGAAGTTGCTAAAAGAAAGATCCTTTACTTAAGCTAGAAGATGCTTGAAGTAAGAATTAGGTTAGATAGAGAGATGCACGCTCTCTGCATGGAGAAGAAATACTTCTATTTATACCCAGTGCATTAAATGTCCATTTAATGCAATATGGTAGGTTTAGAGTGCGTGTCAAGCCTTAAGAGGAAGGCTTGTCCTTTGCTACAGTGAATAGTACAAAAGCACTATTCAAGAGCAGACATCCTTACYTRAARTTRGTGGACAAAGAGTCGACTAGTCGGCTCCGTACAGTACAACTTTTGTAAGGGTATGGGTTTTGTCCTTTGTGTGCATAAGGACAAGACAACAACAATCATGCTAAGCAAGCTTCCTTTGATCGCTGAATGCTGGAATGACCTTAAGGTCTCATCATCATTCGCTGAAGCTTAAGCAGTCTTCACACATATGTAGACAGGCTTGTAATCACTGAATACCGCTTTAGATCACTTACTCGCCAGTCTCTAATATTCAGTTTCAGTCTTCGACGTTTGCTGAAGGTTCTTTGGTGTGAGTGTTGTCTTCTTGAAATATTGATGTCTCTGATAGATTTACAATGCAAGTTCTTCAGCGATCACTGAACATACTTAGTGAAGATCGCTGGAACTGAAAATATAGAAACACAATTACAACGTGAAAGAGAAAAGGGATTATCATCAAATTACTGGGAGAGAGGATCAACAGACCTTATAAATGGAAAATGTGGTTCACTCGAAGCGAGATTTAGTTCATGGTTGAACGATGTGCATGGACAAGGACCTACGGCTAATCCTTCACCATACATGCCTCCGCATGACAACTATGTAAGAGTGTTTATTTTTGTTGATGTTTTAATTTGCAAGTTAACAATTATATAAACATTAAATTTATATTGGATGGCGTAATATCAGTCACCGATGGCGCATGTGGACACACCTTTGATGCGTCAGCATGTACCGATGGATGCAGTAGATATGTTTAAGATTTCACTGATTTTAATTTAAAAGTTAACAATTATATGAAAAAAATTAACTTATATTGGATTGTGCGTATACAGTATATACCGCAGCCGTACAACTCTGAGGATACGGTAAATATGTTAAAGTTTTATAATGTTTTTATTTATTAAGTTAACAATTAAGTTAGATAAACTTTTTAATTTATCTTGGATTGTGCGTACATAGTTTATGCCGCAGCAGCAACTTGCGATGGTTGTTGTGGCATCTACATCATGCTACATCCCATTTGTAGAGTTGCAAGAAGAGGTTTGTCTGCCCGATGCTCCTGAGAAGCGAATGAGCAAGAAATCATGGTGGATCAAATCTCCATTTACGGTCTTAAAAGGCAAAAAAAGGGACAAAAAAGCTGTTAACCAAATGCCCTCATCGATGCCCACAATGCCCATTGTAGACGTTCGTCAGTTGTATGATGCTAATTAGTTACCCATTCTGCGTTTATGGACGCTAGATTATTTGCGACCTGAAAATGAGTTTTGGGGACAACTGTTAGGTAGACTTGATTCAAGATATTTAGGAAATGAGGTATGAGAATTATACTATTTACTAATTAAGTTGAAAAACTTACATTTTTGACTCATTTAATGATAATCAATCCATTATTTTGTATTTTTAGCATCTTGATGTATGGAACATTTATCTACTCTACAAGAGGTAACCGACAAACCGTTGGACCATCATGCGGCCTTGTTGGTACCAAGTTTATCGAACTCACATCTTGGCCCTGTGGATCAAAAGGTTTACGGCAATGGTACTCGAGAGCCATTTCCGTCATGGCAAGACATCGACCAGGTCGGTAGAATCACACAACAATTTTGTTATATATAGAAAATAATTTATTTATCAATTCTTATTCGCAACTTATTTTTTCAGGTATTCATTCCAATAAACATAACTAATGCTCATTGGCATTTGACTATATACGATACTTGTTCTTCGGAAATGTTCAAAAAACAGATCAATGCTTTAACCATAGTGTTAAAAAAGTACCTGCCCAAATTCCTATTGGAGATATGATATTATATAGGGGTCAGAGAGACACCTAGATTGCCGAATTTATAAGTATTTTATCCAGGATACGTGCCTCGACAGGCTGGAGTCCTCAGTGATTGTGGGGTCTTCTATTGTATGTTTGTTGAGCAGTTGTCCCAAGGAGAAGATGTATATTGTATGGAGCCGACTGACCATCATGCAATGTGAAATCAAATATCACAACTTCATACCGACCATATTAAATCTTATACAATTACTTGTCCACTTCTTGCAAGAAATGGCTGCAAACCCATCATCATCAAACCCTCCATCTTCTCAAACCATGCCTACCAGGATGAAGAAATACATAGAAAAAGCTGAAGCAGAGATAAAGAAGATTAGTGATGATTAGTGGACAAACAGGGAGAGACAGAATAAACTAGAAGAAGCGATCGAAGAGAAGAAAAAGACTATAAAGCAATTGCAGAAAGAGATTCAAGCTGAGGAAAAACTTGTCAAGGACATAGGGAAAGGGTACCTCATGATGCAGAAAATGATCAATGAAAAGCAGTATTGGATCGAATCTTGCAAACAACTTCATCCAGAAGGAAATTAACAAGCATGTTATGTATTAATGTTGTTGTTCTCATTGACGTTTTTAATGGTAATGTTATGTTGGGTCATTGACCAGCATCTTTCTAAATCGAAACGTGGTGTTGGCTGCAACGCTATAAGGAAATAAGTTGCGCCTTCTCCACCAGCAATTGCTTTTGGCATAGTGGTAAGCGCTTGGATCCTATCATGTGGTATCAGAGCAGGTCACGGGTTCGAATCCCATGGAGTGCATAATAATGCCAAAGGCATGCTGTGCAGCCATTGACTTCTAGCGAAGCTCTTGTTAGTGCTGGCAGATGCTTGGGGGATTGTTGGGTCATTGACCAGCATCTTCTTAAATCGAAACATGGTGCTGGCTGCTATGCTATAAGGAAATAAGTTGCGCCTTCTCCACCAGCAATTGCTTTTGGCGTAGTGGTAAGCGCTTGGATCCTATCATGTTATGCATGAATGTTTTTGTTTTAGTTGATGTTAGCTATGTTCATCTATGTATTAATGGTTAATGTTCATGTATTTCTCAATCAAACTGTCATTTAGTATTAAAACAACAAAGCTACACTTTACAAACGTACATTTACTTACTTAAATCGTAAGTATCAAATACATAGTCTTGTGTAGTATCAGGTTGAGACGAACCACAATCGATTGGTCGACTAACTGATCTTTGACGATTACTTGAACTTCCGTACGCCAGCCTAGGAGCTGGCATCGGACTCGGACAATTATATCGAAGATGTCCACTCTGGTGGCATCGACTGCAAGTTGTCACTATTGGTTTCTCGTCTCGTGACGGGATACAATCGCGGTTACGTGGCCTGCCAGAGTTTTGTATGTCCAAGGGAGGTGGTAGGACGGTCATACGTTCGTTGGGCAACACATATTCAGCTTCTGGTGGAAGGGGAATTACTTCCTCCTCGTATGTTGCATGATAAGAATCAGAGTTGAACCAAACAAAACAAAATTGACTGCAGTCTTGAATATCTAAACTTCGAACAACAAATATCACATGAGCGCAAGCTATACCAGAAAGTTGCCATTGCATGCATGTACAAGTCTTATCATGCAAATCGCACGTTCCTTTCTTATACCTGTCATCAACTTCAAACAACAAATCACTAATGGGATATACCTTCCAATTTGCACTCCTATGGATTCTCTTTTCTATTTTCGCCCCCAAGGAGTCACTGCATTCATCATTTGAGCTGCAAATATTTGATATCATTAGCATATGTTAAATGATCAAACATATCGTTTTGGATGGTTGCATTTACCTCCGTTATGCCGACGTATAAAATACCATTATTGCAATATCGTGCGATAAAATTCCACTAACATTGTTATGGGAAGGTAACGTGCAAACTGGGTTACTGAGTTGACGGACTCTACACTATTGGAAGTCATTGCACTGTAACGCAATCTAGAGAAGTGCGATCGTGCCCATCTAGCGTAACCAACTTCCTCAAGATATTGAGCGGCGTTAGGTAAACTGTGCCGCATCAAATCCATTGTAGCTTCAAAGTCCGACAATCTATAAGCTTTGCATGCCTCCTAGAACATCCACATTTTCCTTTTGTCTTTACTGGAGGTTAGGCGCAAGTTCTGGCTCAGATGCCGACAACAAAGGTGGTGGTGAACGTTGGGAAATACAGTTCATATGGCCAAGTCGATAGAGGCAGCCCTATCAGTTACGAAGGTTAAATTGGGAACTTCACCGATACACTGTCTCAGCTTATGTAAAAACCATGTCCATGACGGGCCACTTTCTGTCTTCCCCACTCCCATTGAAATTGGTACGATCCCATTGTTTTCATATATGTCGACCACTAAGAACATGGTGCCAACGTATGGCCCCTTCAGATGGACATTGTCCATTATAAGGAGTGGTCTCAGGTATCCTAAAAATGATCGAATCTGCAGATGAACGAGGTTAAAAATATAAACTTCAGAACATAAAATTATGACAATAATTCAAGAATATCACAAAAATTATTATCGAACAACCGAGTGCGACAAACAACATGTCGAATCTTCCAAGTCCATCAACTGCGATCTCTATCACAGGCCCCGAATTTGCTATCTTCAAATTGTGACAATAAACCGAGAGTAGGTTAAACGACGATTCAGGGGTCCCTCTCAACAGTTGCAAGGCATACATCTTTGTTCGCCATGCTTGGTTATAGAAGATGCTAATATTGAACCATTGGTTCACATCTTCCATAATTTATTTTCCACGGTACACTCTCCTACAATCCTTTAAACTCCCTGCCAATATATGATCCAAAACCTTTTTATTCGCATTACGGTGGTTTGAGTGAACTTGGGACCTTGAACATGTGTGTTCATCATGCGATTTCCATACCTGAAACATACTGGTACCATCGATGGAGACAACCATTAAACGCCAATCACAGTCCGAAGCAGAGTGACACACCGCCTCGTACCGGTGTTTGGATGATTTCTTAACCTTGATCTGTGAGTTTTCATAAACACATTTTTAACCCCAATGCGAGCTTCAGTGCTTCCTTTGAGTCAAAGGTTTGGTTAACTTTGACATGGGATGTAGGCTGGTAGGAAATGTTTCCCTGTCTACTTTTGATAATAAGGTCTGGACAAGGTGTTGGGTTGGGCATACCCCAAAAACTATTCCTACCGGCTGGATTTTTTCAGCATCGAAGTTATCGTCTTCGGGTATATTCAAAATTTCTGCAGCAACAGAAACATCTTCAGCCATATCTACCTTCCACAAATGTTTTGACTGTTCCGGAGACTGGATTAGGTATGGGTTGGGAGACTGTGTCGGAGACATGTTCAAATCTTGAACCAAATAACTGTCATGATCAACAGTATTTTTTTTGGTTCAAAATATGAATTTCCACCAACACCACCGAGGGAGAAAGTGCTTGGATCTCCACCATTGCCACCACTGGGGAAGAAAGTGCTTTACTTTTCACCAGTACCACAACCGGGGTAAAAAGTTCTTGGACCATATGGTTTTGCACCACTACCGTCGGGGAAGAATGTGCTTGGATTTCCACAGCTAACACCACCGGGATAAAAAAATGTTTGGACCGCCCGATAAACTTTGATGGATTACGACACTTGATATATTTCCACCATAACCACTATTGTCGACCACAAAGAGTGTCAACATTTTCGGTAAACTTTGATTAACGGCGTTATGGAACATTAGCACATCGTCGTCATCGCTTAACTGATATAATATTTGTAAGGAATTCATTTCATAAAATAAAATTAAAGGAACACGTAAACGTAAATTTTTCGTGACACGTTTAACGACACCAGAATACGTTATTGGCGAAGGCAAACGTCATACATGTACGGGGGAGCTTAACTGAAGGTACTCTAAGACACCATGTATCTTTTGGAATGAACCACCACTTCGAAGATACACCAAAACATCATCACTTTGACGTGATTTCATATTTGTGTTTAAGGGTGATGGGTTGTGATGGTAGATTGTGTTTAATGGTTAAGGGTTAAGGATTGTGATGGTTTATTGTGATGAAAGGTTAAGGGTTGTGAGAATAGAATATATGAGGATAAAAATGAAAGAGGAGGTGTGAAAAATAATGAAATAAGAGGTTGGTATTTATAATGAAATTTGTTGCACTGAAAGACGAAATAGGATTCACATAAAATATCTGATATAATATTTGATTTTTGTCCACCAAATCAGATACAAATAATTTTTTTCGTCTCCACAATTATTATAGAATATCAACATTTCTTATAAGAAAAAATATAACAACAGTCGTTGGTTAATTTACGTGTTTCAAAAAAATTAGTAAAAATTAGAAATCTTCACGTACAATCATATTTTTATAAGGTTTGTCACGGTAGATTGTGTTTACGGTTGTGAGAGTAGAAGTGTTTTATTTTATAAACTAAAACCATGACATTTGATCCTAAAAAGGTAAAAAAAAAAAAAAACAGTTTAAATCGTCTCATATTTATTAAAAACACCCCTGAATCGATATACACTAAAAGACAAGTTTGTGAAAAAAAAAATACATGGATCGCCCCCGGGGATAGATCCCAATTATCGAGTCAAATAGTGTTGGTTTCCTAAAGGTGATACATGTGGGCCCCACCAAATTAATTTTTTATTATTCTTTTGTACTATTTGGTCAAAGAAGAGGGGATCGCCCCCATAGTCAAACCTCTACCCCCGGGGGCAATCCGTGTGGGCATTTTGGCAATTTCGGTAAAAGTTGGCTATTTCGTTAATACATCAGGTATATTTTGAACGTTTTGGTGATTTTCCCTAATGTTAATGTTTCGTTTTATTTATTTGTCTCAGTCGATATCATAATACGGTTTTATGTGGTTTTGAGAAAACGATAATGTTTTTATTTTTGAATAAAATATAAATATGGAGATATCATAAAATTTTGAAAAATATATATATTGGTATTAGTACCAAACTAATTATTTAAAAATTTCTCCTTTTTTATATATTTTTTATATCATTTTCTTATTTTTGGTTAAATAATATAATTTTTTATAAAGATAATAATTAAGTATTTTGTTAGAACTCAATGATTATTCTAATTATATTTTAGATTTTATATATTTAAAATTAGATGTTTATCCGTTATTTGATTATGTTTATCTACAGTTAGTTAAATGAATTCAAACATGAAGCTTTAGTAAGTTGTACTTACGCACAATTTACTTATAATCTTGAATTTTAAGTAATATACATCAATAAACATTACTTTATGCATAAAAAATGGGTTCTAAGAGTTTTTATCAAATGCTTTATAATATAGTCTAGATATAATATTACTTCCAATTCACGTATTCGATGTACGTACAGTGGCAGCTTTGAAAGTTTAAAATATAGATATTAGTTGGACTATGTACTATTGTTGATAGTTTTTCAAAATGTATGAATTTTCTTAATTTATAATAAGAAGTCTGCACCATTTTGATACAAAAAGAGAAATCATGATAAGGAAATTATCGAGTAGGTGGGAGATAAATTATGTGGGATTATCTAGGTTTTCCGGACTATGATGTAAATGACGATCAACATGAATGGGAAAGGAAAGATGATTTAATAGATCCAATAAGAAAAAATAAAATAAATGAAACCTATAATCTGTAAAGCTCAAGGAGTCGTTGATTAAGCACTTAAAATGTGATCTCGCAGTATATAATGGAATGCCAATAAAAGATGAATAAGTCGTATACACTTTTCATTTTCTTCTTGCTCTACAAAAGTAAGATATTTTGATTAAATGTTTTGAAACATGACAAACATAAGAGAATTGACATAATGCATTTAACTGGAAAATTTATTGACCAATCACAAAACCATGACACTACAAAGTAGAGCACTTTTTCCAAAAGAAAAGTTCATCTTCGGAAAACAATATTTCCTACGGATTCCGGCAGTAAGTTAATTAATTTTTTGTGAAAATGTATTTGATTTTTAAAATTTTAATTAAATTATCGATAGATAATCTGCCGCAATTCTGTGAATTATTTTTAAAAAATTTAAAAGTTAAAATAAAAACATTGGCGAATTTATCCGCCACTGATCCGTCAGTAATTCTTAGTTTTTTAATAAAAGAAATAATTGAAAATTATCCTATACATTTTATTGAATTTTCTAATACAAATACACATTTACATGTATACAATAAACTAGTAGTGCACTCGCACAATGCTGTGGGATGTAAAGAATTTGAAGTATCTATAAGTTATCTTCTTGAATGAGAATAAACGTTTTCGAAAGTCGGAGGAAAAGACTTTGTGGTTGCACGACTTATAAAAGGATGTTAATCACAGGGTTTAACCTTCATAGCAAGGTTACATCGTGTAACAATGGCTAGATAACGGAATTAAGCCAAATCCTTGAGTTCTAAATTATTCATCTTGAAAGTATACTCAAGAAACTGACAATCATGTTGACATAAGATGACTAAAAGAATTATCAAAAACTTACCTGACAAGTTTTGGCCATCATAGTATATATACGGGTGCTCAAAAACCCGACCAACTCGTTTAATCCGATCAATCCAACCCAACCCAACGCGAAGTAACTCAACCCGAAGCAACCCGATGTCAAATCGAGTTGTAAAATTTTAAACCATAGGTATTTGTTTGATATTGGGTTACTATTATTTGAACCCAACCCAAACCGATGAACCCGATATCCTTTTATTTTTTTGGATTTAATATGATTGTTGGATTGGGTTAAGATTTTTTAAACCACAAGCACTAAGTAAGTTGTTCAAATGTTTTTAACCCGATCAATCTAATCCACAAACACCCTAGTATATACAATTCCCAATCTTGCTACCACTATGTTACAACTTGCTCAACTCTAGATTTTCCCATTAATAGTCCTTTCCATTTTGTTAATATGTTAAACCATGTAATAAAGTTATTCAAACCCCAATTACATCCACAAACCAACACGTTGGCATAAACAAATATAGCTCAAACCGAGAGCCCCATTTCGATGTGGTTTCCAGATTGAAAAACCACTAAGAGACTTATTTCTTTTGGTTGACATAAACCGTTTACCCAAATGTTTATTTGATTTCTGTTTATCAGTAAGATTCAACATTTTATTTACTTTATTCGGTGAGAGCCATTAGTACAGTATCCTATACAACATATTACCTGATATGTGGTTACACGGATAAAAATCATCACCCTCACTAACTGTGCAAGACTCTTCATCTCTATCATGACTTTTACCGAGTAAGATTATCAGGTCTTGTCATATTCATCCGGTAAGGTAAATAGCCTAATAAGCACTTATCGAGTACACTTTTAGTAAATGGCCCCACAATCAAAAATATAAACCAATCCAAGCAAAAGTCATTAAAGAATGAACTCCGCATAGTTTTCATCAATGAAAAATGTTAGATTCACTAAATTGACAAGTAAAAAAAAAAATACAATTTAGAGTTTAGATTAATTTACGGATAACAAATGAACTTTAACTATCATTGATATACCAAATAAAATTGTTGGTCCGGATCTACAAGAGTTTATAGGTAATATTTTGTAGAAGGGGGGGATGAATACAAACACAACTTTCACTTCTAAAAAACTTATATTGATAAAGAAGATCAATTCAAATTTTTACAGATTGTTCGTGGAAAAGATAAGATACAAAAGTTATCTAAACAATCAAAGAAACACACAAGTTACAGATAACAATAAAGAAAAGACTTGCTAAAAGAAAATGATAAGAAGTATTATGTTCTTCACTTGTTATAGTGGAAGTATTTCTCTTAGAGAGAGTTAGAGATAGGAAAGATAACTGAGAAGGAAGAACTTCTCAACTATTTATACCCATTGAATTAAATGCAAGTCAGAGGGTACAAAGCAAGTGGCAATCTTTTAGAGGTGAGTTTGTCCTTTGTTGTAGATATACAGTCTTTGGCTGTATATGAACAGTAGTATTTCACAAAGTAGGTAAGCATGCTTGGAGACAGTAGAGTGACTCCATACAGTACTTTACTTTGAGAGGTATGGGTTTGTCCATTGTATGTAGAAGGACAAGACAAAAACTAATCTTGTTCAAAAAGACTCATTTGATCGCTGACACTGAATAATGGTGAGGTTTCTTTAGTGTTCGCTGAATCTTGAGTAGATTTAACACTTGCGTAGATGAGCTTGTTATCACTGATAACCGCATCAGATCACGAACTTGCTTGTCTTTGTCTTCAGCTTCTATCTTCGATATCGTTGAAAGTTCTGTGGTGTGACTTTTGTCTTCCTAAAGAATACTTGTCTCTGAAGGAATTACAATACATGTTCAACGATCATTGAACAGACTCAGTGATGGTCGCTGAAGCTGAATAGAGAGATAGTACACTTCGTAAGGTAAAAAAGATTATCAAATCACTGAGAGAGATGATCAATAATCTCCCCCTATTTGATGATGACAAAGAAACATAAAGAAAATTGCCTTAGGTATAACAGTAAGGAAAAGGTACTAGTAAAATACTTGTCCCTTTTAATTGTTTTGGGATATTTTCAGTGATATAATTTACTATGGAAATTTACTTTAATTGTAAATGATTACAAGGAAAGAATAAACTTACACAATATTAATAATTGAATATTGAAAGCATATTCACTAACTAGAAATGTGTCAACGAATGTAAGAAATAAATAGAACTCATAAGTACTTGTCCCATTTACTTTTTTCAGGGTTCTTTTTCAGTGAACCAATAATTTTATTGAAATACTTTACAAGGGAAAATATTACAACTGGTTACAATCGGTTTTGCTAGGCTTAAAACATAAAAGCTATACACTGAAAGAAAAGATGAAGAAATACAAGATCTATAAGACTGAAAGGTTTGTCTAATTTAGATTGTTGAAGTTGATGTAGTTAGGTACATCTTCTCCTTGCATCTCTCGTCTGAGCATTTCCTTTCGAATCCTGCGGTCCATCATCTCGCCATAGACGTCTTCGTTTAGCCAAGTTTGAAGATATTCTAAATGATCTATTAGGCAAAGATGGAACTCAAATACTCGCTAATACCTGTATTGACCATCATAGTCGATGAACATAAGTCCATATTCAGGTTTCACATGCACTGTGTTGGGTATATAAGGACTCTCTTCAGGCAGTGACAGATTTAATATTGAGATATCTGGATTCTTTCTATCCTTGAAGAGTTCATCCACTGAGAATTTTGTTTCATGCTCATTCTTGTTGGATGAACCATCTTCAGGTTCAGAAAGGTTATTTCCTTGAGAGAGTTTATTTGGTAGAGGAAGAACCTCAACGATCTTTGACACCTTGTTGAATAATTCGTTCAGAACTTCTTCAACGTAGGCTTATGCTTGAATTTGTATTTTTGGATAGCCTGTCAAATCTCGAGCCATTCATAGAAACCATACTGACTGAGGAAGGAAGGATACTCAGTGATAGCATCGTTGTTCTCTAAGAATATAACCATCGAAATAAGAAGAGCACCATATTTCATTTGACCAATGATAGTGACATTTGAGATATTGTGCATGATCATTCTTTTTTCGGTCCTTTCTCTACACCAGTTGAGGTCATGATCCTTCAGCTTCAGCACCCGTTGACATTCTCGTTCAGCTTCAACTAAAAGTTAGGCTTGAGCATTGAGCGGATCTTTCCTCTTGAATTTCCCTTCAGCAAGTGCCTGATCAGCTTGATCCTTGGCTAACTCCAAGCTATCTTTAAGTTGTAGCTGATGTTTCTTCATCTCTTGTTCAGCACGTAGGGACTGTTCACGTTCGACTTCTAAAAGAAAATCAAACTCACCACACCAGAGCTACGAATAGGGATTTTTACTCTAGATTGGTCAAGCTGACTTATCAGCTGAGCCATCCTCATGCCTTCTTCAACTTCTAAACACACAGGTTGTCTAGATGACTTCCTAGGTATTAGAGTGTTGGCTTCATCTCATATTCATCGTCCTCTAGGGTTTCAAAATATGGGAGCTGGGTTGAGAGGCCAGGAGGGTTTGTTGTAGAGAGATATAGAGGGATAGGGGTAGAAGGTTCAATTTCTAATGAAAGAGGTACAAACCTGGAGGTGTCTACATCCTCAGATCGACTGATTGCCCCAAGAACTAGTGTGAACTTTTCTTCAGCCACTCCTTTTTCTTTGCCTGAGGAGTGTTGGTTCCTTGATGATTTCTCCCCTGATGGAGATTCCTTTTGCTGGTTGTTTTGGTATAATCTGGACGCATATATGATCATCGTCGTCATCATCATCATCATCATCATCATTGCCACCAAGATCAGTACCTACATCTGGAAGTTTAGGTTCAGAATCCTCATCATCTTCACTACCAGCATTTGGAAATATAGAGGTGGAAGGATGGAGGTCTTCATGGTCAGCAGTAGTAGTAGCAGTAACAAAGGCATCATCATCACTGATGGCTTCAGGGATATTCTCCCTGACATTTTCAGCAGCTGACTTCTCCATAGTCTTCTCCCCCTCTTTGTCATCATCAACAAAATCAGTTGAGATAGGAAGGCGAGATACGAGGTCTTACATCTTCTGCTCGATAGAGGCGATAACTTTGGCTTGATGAAGTTGAATTCAATGACCCTGTCCAGCTGATGACGATTAGCTATACCGAAGGAAGGTTCATGGACAGGTACTTGCAACTGAAGAAGTTAGAAGATCCATTTAAGGAGCTCACCATGCCTGGTAAGTTGAGTTTGAACATCTTCAGCTTTGCTGGACAGCGCAGCGACAACTTCTGAATTGAGTTGGACTTCTGTCTTCACGGCGTTTAGTGTTTCTTTGACTTCACGCACCTCAGTTTGGACAGCAGAGGGGCCATGAGTCAGGTCATCCTTTGAGGGCATTCCTTGGTGCACTTCATCTATCTTATCGAGGACAGTAGCGATGGCAAGGATCAACAACTTGACATCTTAGCTATGTCATAGGCTTCAGTCTCAGTGACTGGGGGTTCATTCTTCAAAGGATCTGAGGTGTCATCAACATTATCTGAAAGATTACCGCTGTGCATCTCAAATGGTTGTTTTGAAGATCAGCAACATGTATCTGAGGATTTTCAAGAGGAGCATCCTTAGGTTCCATGGTGATGGCTTCACCAATGGTGGGGACAGCCACCATGGGATCATCAACACGTGAAATAGAGACCAAAGAAAGAGGGGAAGAGAGAACGGTTGAGAAAAAAATGGAGGATTAACAGTGGCTATGCTCGGAATCACACATCTAGTGATTTGAGTCACTGAAATGGCTAAGATAGGAGCCACAGATACGACAGCAATGAAAGATATTGCTGAAAAGCTACAAAGGGTTACAACAGATGCCTCGGGGGTAAGTCGAATTTCAATAGTTGAGACCTGTTGAGAGGTCTCAACTAGTTTAAATGGCTTCCTCTTTTTGGATTTCTTAACCCTCTTTGAGGGACTAAGAGGGGCTTCAGATGGTGTCCTCTTTTGAGAGGATAAGGTTGTAGTAGTGGGGATAGACTGAGGGAGATTTGCCACAGTCGTAGCTATTGAAGAAGAACAAGGAAGAAGAAGAGCGTTGGCTATGCTCAACATTGGAGGGAATAGACCAACTTTTGAAGGCTTGGTCTTGAGATCAAGAATTCTTGATCCAAGCTGACAGATGGGGAGGTCACTCTGAGTGGGGTACCTGGTTGCAAGGATCTTGGATAGAATCCCACTCAAGAACTTGGTGTAGGGGACCACCTTCTCACGCTGACACTTGTTCAGCTTAAGTACCAGATCATCAAATATGAGCTTCGCGAAGTTAACGTTGATTTCTCTGATTACTAAGTAGCCAATGTTCCACGCCACCCGACTAGCTTGATCTTGGCCACCAGTCTTTCCACCCACGCGCTGTATGAAATGCGAAAATAGGTATTGCCAGATCGAAGAAATCCTGTTCTTCTCAATCTCCGTCAGCGACTTGTTGAGGTCAGTGTTAGAGTCTTTCTTCAGAGGCCAGTCGTAGCCAATATAGTCTAGAATTTTGACGATATGCTCAGTGTCTGGATCTCTGGTATAGGGAACTGACTTAGGGAGTCTGAGAGCAGTTCGAACGGTTGAGAAGCCGAAACTCATTGCCATCTGGTTGATCTCATAAAAAATCTGGACAATAGAGTTTCCATTCTTATTTTGCACCGTCTTTGCATCAGTAGTATACTAGAACTGCTTCAGGATATCCTTCACCATTACAGGTTGAAAGGTGAGGGCGTATCCTAGAACGGAGTTCTTCAGGAACTTAGCAGCATCTGCAGACTGGGTTTGTCTGCAGGTATGTCCAGGAGTGCTACGTGATTGTTGGGTTTGAATGTGATGTCTTCCAAGGCAAAGTTCACGCTTTGTGCAGCAGCCATTTCTGTAAAAGAAAGAATAGAAGAACGGAATAGTGCACAGATTAATGTTAGAAAGCAATTTAAGACAAAGTTTGAAAAATAAACTTTCTTTTGAAAAAACAGAAGGAAAAATAGGGTTTTCAAGAAGATTAGGGTTTTAGAAATTTGGTTAAAATAAATCAAGAAGAAGAATGATTTATAAAACTGGTTGTTTGTATTTAAAAGGAAGGATGAAGTTTTTAAATTACAAACAAGTTTCTTAGAAGATTAACAACCAAAAATAAAGTTACAAACCTTTTCTTGGAAGAAGGAGAAGAAAATTGGTTTGAAGATTTTATGGGAGTTCTTACTTGCACAAAATATATAGAGAGAGTTTTTGTGTTCGCATAAGAGAAATGTGAGAGGGTAAGAGAGACATATATAGGTGAGATGAGAGAGAAAGAGGAGAGAGGAAAATGATTCTTCGAAAATATGTGCAATGATGAATTTCTTTGCACGTCATTTTAAGGTGATTGAGTAGAAAGAGTAATGGACCGCGTGTGTTAGAAGGACGCACGTGATACCATAATTTTTTTAATGACGTCATAAAAATATAACTGTTCATTATTCTTTTTCTTTAAAAACAAAGAATCATTGAATAGGGAAAGAGTTCAATGATAGTTTTAAGTTTCTTTTAAAACAAAAGATCACTGAATAAGGAAAGAGTTTAATAATAGTTTAAGTTTCTTTTAAAACAAAAGATCAATGATTAGGTAAAGAGTTCATTGATAGTTTAAGTTTCAAGAAAAGAAAAATATACCTTAAGAGTAAGATATATTAACTAAAAAGTTCAGTGATAGAAAAGGAAACACTAAAACATCTCTTTAAATCATCTTAATCACTGAATAAGAAAAGTGTTCATTGATGGTTTTAAGTTTTGAGAAATAGAAGAGATAAGTAGACATACCATAGAGAGAGATACATTTACTCAAGAGTTCAGTGATAGATTAAAAACACTAAATCATTTCACTTTGTATCACTGAGTATTACTTAGGGTTGAAGGAATTAATCTTCTGCGTTCAGCATCCAAAGTTTGATGATTAATATATTAAATCTTGTTTCATCAAGAGGCTTTGTAAACAGATCAGCTAGTTGGTACTCAATGGGTCTGAAGTGAAGTCCAATATTACCATTCATAACATGATCTCTAATAAAATGATATCTGATCTCAATATGTTTGATCTTAGAGTGAAGTACAAGGTTGTTTGCCATTGCAATGGCACTGGTGCTATCTCAATAGAAAGGGATCTTGGATAGCTGAAGATCATAATCACTAAGCTAATTTTTCATCCAAAGGATTTAGGCACAACAGCTTCCAGCGGCTACAACAATCAGATGGGATTCTTTGGGTTCAGACTGATATCTTGCACATAGACAAGTAGAATACATGATATCAGATCGGCTAGCTGTAAGATACAACAAGGAGCCAGTCATTCCTCTATAAGCAGTAACGTTTACAGGCTTTCCATTTGGATCCTTGTTCAGGGAGAGAGAATGAGCCATTGGAGTCTTCATAGATGAAATGTTGGTTAAGTCGAATTTCTTCAGCATATCCCTGACATACTTACCCTGATTGTTAAAAATGCCTTTATCAGATTGCTTAATCTGAAGACCTAGAAAATATGTCAGTTCTCCATCATGTTCATCTAATATTCTTTCTTCATGCGTTCAGAGAAGCGAAAAAACAAAGAGGGATTAGTGGAACCAAATATAATATCATCGACATAAATTTGGACTAGAATGACATGACCCTTGACTTTCCTAAGAAATAGGGTCTGGTCATTTTTTCCACTGACAAATTTCTCAGAGATGAGAAATGAACAAAAATGGTGTCATGCCAGGCACGAAGGGCCTGTTTTAACCCAAAAAGAGCTTTATCCAATCGATAGACATGATTTGGATACTTTGGGTCAAGAAACCTTGGAGGTTGTTCAACATAAACTTCCTCYTGAAGTTTTCCATTGAGGAAAGCGCTCTTTACATCCATTTGGTGGACTTTGAAGTCCTTATGGGGAGCATAGGCTAGGAAGAGTCGAATAGCTTCAAGTATAGCCACTAGTGCAAAGGTCTCATCGTAGTCAATACCTTCTTTTTGCCTGCATCCCTGAGCAACAAAACAAGCCTTGTTGCGGTTTACAAAATTTCTTATTCATCCATCTTATTGCGACAAACCCATTTGGTACCTATCACAGTTTTGCTAGATGGATGCGGGACAAGGTACCAGACTTTGTTCCTATCAAACTCAGTGAGTTCTGCTTGCATAGCAGTGACCAAACTTAGGTCAGTTATAGTCTCACTGATTTTCTTGGGCTCAATTAAAGAAAAAAAGTTTACACAGAGATAAATATAACCTAGACCACAACGAGTTTGAATATCTGCACTTGGATCACCAAGAATTTGATCGATGGCATGGTCTTTCATCCATCGCTAAGCTGGTAGATGATATAGATTATCACCTTCTGAGTTTAGGGGCTCAGGAACAGTGGATGATGCTTCAACAAGAGTGTCTTCAGCAACAACTTGAAATGCCAAAGGAGCCTTAGTAAGAGATTCATTAATGAGAGAGGTTCAGTGACTGAAGAGGATTTAGCGACTGAAGGGTCAATATTTAAAGTAAAAGGGGGTGTGTGACAAATGGGAGAGGCAACAATCCCTGAAGAGGATTTAACTTCGTTATTAGTCGCTTCTGGAATGATGAATGGATCATCTTCAACTTTAGGGAGATCAGCATTCGGTTGATTGCTGAACGAAGCTTAAAGTTCTCGATAGTGAGATATCATCCCATAGTCTAACTCTTCTTCATCTTTAGAGATGGGTTTAGAGTTAGCTGATTGAGATTCATCAAACGTGACATGAATAGATTCTTCTATTTTTTGTCGTCTTTTGTTAAATACTCTAAAGGCTTTGGATATTAAAGAATATCCAAGAAAGATTCCTTCATCAGCTTTGGGATCGAACTTTCCAAGATGATCTATGTTGTTTAAGATGTAGCATGTACTACCAAAGATGTGTACAAAGCTGAGAGAAGGCTTTCTACTATGGAAGAGTTCATAAGCTGTCTTCTTGAATCCCTTAACGATCAGCGACCAGTTCTAAGTAAAACAAGCAGTGCTGACAGCTTTTGCTTAGAATATTCCTTGGAGACGAGATTCGCTGAGTATTGATGTAGTGGCTTCAATTATCATTCGATTTCTCTTTTCAACGACCCCGTTTTGTTATGGAGTTCTCACAGCTGAGAAGTGTGTGAGATTCTCTTGTTCACAAGAAAGTCATCAATGGTATTGTTTTTGAATTCAGTGCCATGAACACTCCTTACAAAGCGTACCTTGATGTTGTTTAGTATTTCTATGCGCTTGATGAACGAGATGATTTTTCAGGTGCGTAACTCTTGGATCTGAGAAAGAAAACCCAAGTATACCTAGAAAACTCATCAACAATAACGAGCATGTATTTTATTTCAGCTATGGATTGCACATTGACAGGACCAAATAAATCCATGTGCAGTAGCTAAAGCGGAGAATTCACTGTAGGGACTTGCTTTGATTTAAATCTAGCCTCTGTTTGCTTTCCTTTTTCACACGCTGAGCAAAGAGATTCCTTTGCAAAAGAGTGTTGAGGAAGGCCAGTGACCAGTTCTTTTCTAGACGGCTCGTTCAACGTCTTGAAGTTGAGATGAGAAAGCCGTTAGTGCCATAGCCAGTTGATATCTGAAGAGGCTTTAGTGATAAAACAACTATTCCCAATGAAGGGAGAATCCATGTTGATGACGCATACGTTCTCTTGACGAGAGCCAGTTAGAGTGAGGTTGTCATCTTTGTCAAAGACAAAACTTGAATTCTTAAAAAATTTAACAGTGAAATCTTTATCACATAGTTGACTGATGCTGAGAAGATTATGCTTCAGTCCTTCAACATATGCAACACGTCTGAAGGTGGTTGCACCGTTGGTTAATAACTTAATATACCAAAGCCCTTGGTATATCCTTTTTTGTTTCCTACAGAGGTCATAGAAGGGCCTCTTTCAGCTTTGTAGTCTGAGAGCAGGGTTTTGTCTCCAGTCACGTGTCTTGAACATCCACTATCTAGATACCAGATGCCTCTGACTTCCTACAATAGGAAAGATATTAAGATTGCTTTGTTACCCATTTCTCTATGGGTCTAGCAGAGTTAGAGGCGACATCTTTCTTCACTGACACTGAAGGCTCAAAGTTAGTAATTGTCTTCATTGAGCCTGAAGAAGAGGCTTTAGTGGTATTCTTCACTCTAGTCGTTTTCACAACTTTAATGGCTGATTTCACTTTGGCTGACTTTTTGGCCTTAGTTACATCTGTTACCTTAGCTAGCGAACCAGATTTGGTAGCTGAAGGACACTTACAGGTGACATGAGTAGTCTCACCATAGTGACAACACTTCCTATAGCTGAAAGAAGCTTTATGGCTAGAAGAATCGATAAGAATAGAAGGACAAGCTCCAATAATACCTTTCTCATTTGTTCGATGAGGAACAGTAGAGGGTTTAGAAATCTTGGGTGAAAGATTCACTTTAAGCTTAGGCTTAGATCTCTGAGAGTGTTTAGAGACCTTTGTCCTTGAGGAAGAAGATTTACAAGCTGAAGGAATAGAATGGGTTCTATCCGACTTGTTGTCCTTCTGAGAAAGAGGAATGCTGACAATGGTTTTACCTTTTCCTTTGCATATTGAACTAAGAGAAGTTCTTTCAAGAAGAGTTTCAGTAGTAGAGTAGTAAGAGGAAGAAGTGTCAGGAATAGAAGAGACAAAAGTACCAAACTTGAGCATGGACTTGTTAGTGACACAATCTTCCAGATCATAGGAATATCCTAGACCACTCTTAATCTTGGTAGGGACCTGAGCGTTAATGATCTCAGTAGCCATGATAGAGGCTTTACACCATCCTTCAATCGTATCCTTCTCAGTCTTGAGTTCAACAATTGCTTGCTCACGCTCAGCGGCAGCCTGCTCGCCTTTGATGCTGATAGTTTGGTTTACAATGACCTGATCCCTTAAGATTTTCTTCAATCTTAGTCAACTCTTTGATCTTAGAATGATATATCTCTAACTGTTCTTGTAAATCAAGATTAAGATTGTCAGCTTTGGATTTACCATTCAAAGAATTGTAAAGGTACACCGTCAGCGTATCTAGTGCAGATAGGCTATCAGAGGAAGAAGTAGAAGAAGGGTCATTTAGATTACATACATGAGTAGAAGTTGACGGAGAGGGATCACTGGAGTATGATGTCTCAGATGGTTCATCTTTGACACCCCTGTCTATAAGACAGAGATAGGTCGTGTCTTCCTTGTTCGAGGATGGTTTTCAGATGAATCACCCATTCATGTTCTTCAGCGACAAGACCTTTGCTTTTACACTGGAGATTCTTCATCTTCTAGTACTTCTCATTCAGTTTCAGATATTAGATCTGAAGAAGGATGAGAGGTTAGAAGATGTTTCTTTGACCTGCATTCACTAGCAAAGTGTTCTTTACATTGATAGTTATAGTAGTTAGTTGAAGCCTTGTCAATGGGATTTGACTTTGGTTTGTCAGCTATGGTTAGGGAAGGAGATCTGCGAAAATTTCTTTTTCTGGCGAACCTCCTGATAAAGTTAGTAAAGAGAGCCACCGACTCATCAAACTCTGATAAATCAACTTCTGTCAAGTCCTCAGAGTTAGAAACATCTAACTCAATGATAGAAAGAGAAGAAGGAGTAAAAGAATTGAAAGGTCAGATGAAGGACTATCAAAGATCAAAGCTAACAGAGAGCTTTTCATTTCTCTGAAGTCTTTTAGAAGATTCTTTTTCAGCTGACTGGATTGCTCATGTTTAAGCAATATCCCATAAAGAGAACTGATGGAAAGGGAGGACATGTCTTTAGACATCTTGAGACACATGGTATAATTATCCCATGATTCTGGCAAACATTCAAGGAACTTTGTCAGCATCTCTGAGTTGGAATTTTCTCTTCCAACTGTCCTTAAAGGTTAAGAAGTATTATTCTCTTCACTTGCTACAGTAGAAGTCTTTCTCTTAGAGAGACTTAGAGATAGGAAAGATAGATAAGAAGGAATAACTTCTCAACTATTTATACCCATTACATTAAATGCAAGTCAGAGGGTACAAAGCATGTTGCAAGATTTTAGAGGTGAGCTTGTCCATTGTTGCAAATATACAGTCTTTGGCCGTATATGGACAGTAGCCTTTCACAAAGTAGGTAAGCATGCTTGGAGACTGTATAGTGACTCCGTACAGTACTTTACTTTGAGAGGTATGGGTTTGTCCTTTGTGTGTAGAAGGACAAAAGAAAAACTAATCTTGTTCAACAAGATTCATTTGATCCTTGACACTGGAATAACACTGAGGTTTCTTCAATGTTCGCTGAATCTTGAGTAGAATTCACACTTGTGCATATGAGCTTGTTATCACTGAAAACCGCATCAGATCATGAACTTCCTTGTCTTTGTCTTCAGCTTCTATCTTTGATATTACTGAAGGTTCTGTGGAATGAGTTTTGTTTTCCTAAAGAGTACTTGTCTCTGAAGAAATTACAATACACGTTCAGCGATCACTGAACAGACTCAGTGATGATCGCTGAAGTTGAATATAAAGATAGTACACTTCGTAAGGTAAAAGGAATCATCATCAAATCACTGAGATAGAGAAAAAATAAAAATTGTTGCACATAATCATATATACGCACGTTGGGATAGAATATGTTACAACAAAGTGAATTGTTTCAACATTATGGATATGAAGTAATGAACGAAAAGATAAATAGACACAACAAGTTGCCTTTGAACTATATTACCAGAACCAAAACCAATCCCAAATTTCATTTCTAATTAAGGAAATAAGTTGTGCTTTTCCCATGTATAATTGTTTTTGGTAGTGGTAAACGCTTGGATCATAACATGTAGGCAACACTTTAGCAACACTTTTACCTTTAATTAGTCTTTTCAACTCATCAAACTGTTTTGCCATAGAGTTTTGTATCACTTTCATTGATGTGGCCGGAAGATCTCGAGAAACAAATGGGTAAGGAACAACTGGTTGACGAAGGATACCGGTTGACAGAACGGTTGAATCAACCATGTGACATATGTTCAGTACTGGCATGATGTTAACACTAGTAGGATTTCCATCATGTCCTCATGAAATACCAACGGGTGACATTAACACTTGAGATGTTCCAGTTGTGTCACTAAGATTCACAGCATTAGAAGTAACATATGTTCTAATATGTGTATCAGGATCTAGACTTGATATGATATTCAAAGACGGTGGAGACTGCAACTGTTGTCTTCCTGTTTCAATATCAACACTCTCCGCTTGAGAGGTCAATATATTATGTGTTATATCTACGTGAATATCTGAAACAACTGTTTGTTGGGATACAATTGAGTGGCTAGGGTGGGTATGCAAATGCGTCACTGGGTCCATGACGACTTGTTCCATATCGGAGTGCAACGAATGCAAACCAATAGTAGATGCGGAAACCCAACTTGTTGTCGTGTGGGGAAGGTCCTCTTCTTCTTTTGATTTTGTCTTAAACTCACCATATTCTTTTCCTTAACCATCACTGAACTTCTTTGAATTTTCAACTAAGAGTCCATCATTACTCTTTATCCCTCCAGATAGATGAGTGTCAGTCTATGTAGTCTCATCATCAATAATTTCTGGATGTGCATCGTTGTACTAAGGAATAAGGTCGACATCATTATCATTATCATCATCTTGATCACCTAAATCTCCATAAGAAGAATCATCATTATCATCAACCTGGTCATCTGAATCTCCATTAGAAGAATCATCAACATCTTCTGAAATATCATCGGACTCAGTTTGTTCATCATCTGAAATATCAATAGCTTCAGGTGAAGAAGATGCTGAAAGAACTGGTGTAATTGGAATATCAGTTGTTATGTCCTCTTATTCAGCCATATCTTTTTGAATCTGAATTTCAGGAATATCCATAATAATTTGTTCAGCTACTTAAGTAACAGGAAATCTGCAAAATCAGGAGCACCTCCTACTTCAGTACCCCTCAATTACATTTTCTCTCAGATCACCCCATTCAGGTACCCCACGTGCCTGAACTTGCTCGCCAAGACCTAGACCATTCTCTCCTAACTATGACATGAGCTGTTACATGGGTAGCTTCCTCTAGCTTTGGCTGGACCATCGAAGCATGTATATGCCTATAAGCTAACACACTAGGTGCTCTCTGATTTAAATAAGCCAACAAATATTCTAGTATTGGCTTTGTTACAACACTTGGATCTTCATCTTTGTTTCTCAAATAAATCATAGAATACTCTAGGCAAGCTTTTGCATTCAATCTTTTTGAAGTATCGCAGTTGGATCTCATAGCGTCGTGGATGATGATTTGTAAAAACCATTGAAATGGCACAAAGGTCTGTCGTTGGAGTTGTGATTATCACCCATAAGCTCAACTAATTCATTCTAGAAGATTGTTAAATAATCATAGTGCTTGTTAAAAGTGACACCATGAAATAGTCTAAGAATCCTAATATTGCATCTGTCAATAACAATAGTCTTTGAAGTCAGGCATCGATTGAGAATTGAAAACAACGTATGTCAAATAGGAGATAAGTGTATCCTCTTGAATTGCGTGGCACGAAAAAGTCTTTCGGAGTACCCTAAGAAAAAAAGGTCAGCACATAGTTCTCCTTCTGACACAAATTCATCATAATTAACTTTTCCTTGAAATTCCTCAGTTGGTAATTGTAAAACCCTCCTCAGTTTATTCTTTATAAGTCTGGTAGTGAAATGATCAATGAAGCCATCAAATATCTAATCATTCTCTTGTGGTACATACTCCAAAGTATTCAAGCTAATGAGATAAACTTTATACATAGACATTTTAAAAGATATATTCAAAGAAAATAAAGAAAATAAAGATTTTTTTTAACTTAAAAGATGTCCAACGTTAAATGGTTTAAGCGCAAGATTTTTAAAATAATAGGTATGCTCCCCCTCAAAAAATACACAAAGCAATTTTCAAAGAAAAACGACCCTCCCCCTCAAAATATGCTTAGATAAAAATTTAAAGTAAATAAGCTCCCCTCAAATAAATATCCCAGATTAAAAGAAAAATTAAGATTTGCTCCCCCTCAAGCAGTACTTACCTTATTAAGTTCTATATGCCTGAAAACATCAACACACACTAAAAACTAGACTATGTAGGAAAAAAAATGTACAAAAATGGACTTTAAAAATACTGGTTTTTCTTAGAAAAACTTTAAGCTTTTAGATTTAACATACCAAGCTTGGAGACAAGAAAATTGAATCTCTTTTATCCAAAGCTTTGGTAAATAAATCAGCAAGTTGAAACTCAGTATTTACAAAGTACAGTTCTATATACCTCGTTCTACATGGTCCTTTATGAAATGATACATGATATCTATGTGCTTAGTTTTCGTATGCTAGACCAGGTTGCAAGATATGGCAATTGCGCTCTTGGAGTCATAGTAGATAGGGATCTTGGTGAAGCTTAAGCCATGGTCCTTCAATTGTATGCGCATTCAAATGACTTGTGAGCAGCAACTAGCGGCAACAATGTACTCCACTTCAGTCGTCGAGGTGGATACACAATTTTGCTTCTTAGATGCCCAGTTCGTCAATTTGTCTCCCAAGAATTGTACGTGTCCAAAAGTGCTCTTGTGATCCAACTTTCATCCAACATGATCAACGTCAGAATAGGCAATCAACTCATAACCTATTTCCTTAGGCTACCACCAGCCAAGATCAATAGTACCTTTTACATATCTCAAGATATGTTTAAGAGCAAGTAAATGGGATTCCTTAGGTTTAGCTTGGAATCTAGCACAAAAACATGTTGAAAACATAATATCTAGTCTACTAGTTGTTAAATACATTAAAGAGCCTATCATCCCTCTATAGGTTTTCGAATCAACATCTTTTCTGTTAGGATTAACATCGAGCTTAGAACTAGGTGTCATAGGGTTTTTCATGGAAGCACAATTTTCCATATTGAATTTCTTTAACATATCTTGAATGTATATTGATTGATTTATAAAAATACCATTCAAAAATTGTTTATTTTGAAGTCCAAGAAAGAAACTTAGTTCTCCCATCATGCTCATTTCAAAACGAGACACCATGAGGTTTGAGAAGTTCTGAAACTTACCGAAGAAGATACTTCTCTCTCTCTCTACTCTTATCTTAAGAGAAAGAACCACTTAGAACAAGTGAAGAGCATTTACATTCTTATCTCTATTTCTTGTATCAAATCTTTTCCTTTTGCTATTTCTAATTGTGTGAATCTTAGATTGTTTATATAGGTTATTTACCTTATCTCTTCTACAAACAACCTGTAAAATTTGTATTGATCTTTCTTTATCAATATACATTTTTTAAAAGTGAAAGTTTATGTGTTTGTATTCATCCCCCTTCTACAAACTGATTACCTATAACTCTTGTAAATCTGGCTGGGACCAACAAAGGTTGCTTATATGTTCAGGCTCGAAAATCTCTCTTTTACCTCTCCTCCCTGTCTCCATTCTGATTGATTCGCTTCTTCCTTCGCGCAAGCCTTTGGTTCGCCCCATGTTGTGTTGCATTTTCTGCTCCTCCGCTTCAGTCTGCCTTCTTCGGATAGCCGGGGTCCGACGTTGATTTCCGATTTCAATGTCAGCTCCAGGTTTTGGGCGGCCCATCTGGTTAGTTCAGCTATCACTGCTGGAAGCCCCTGCGGTTGTTCGGCTGCGTACTCCCCGTCCGCCTATCTCACACTCCCAAAGCATATTTTTCTTTCAGATTTCATTTTCCTTCGCCCGTCCATTCCTTTCAAGCGCCCTTTGACTCATTACATTGTTCGATTGAACTCATTGGCTTTACACTCTATTCGGTCGGAACCCGATTCGTCGAGAACCTTCTCTCCCTTCACCAAGTCATCTCCAGCAAACCATTCTTATTCCTTAGTGTCAAAGGGAGAGTTTCTTTCTTGTCTTATCCAAAAACTTTCTTTATTCTCATTGGAGAAAAACTCTCCTTCTACTGTTTTGATTAGGCCGGAGAATACCACTCTATCAATAACAAGAAAAAAGTAGCAACTTCGTTTCAAATGGTTTGAGCTTGGAAGCAACCTACTATCTTACGATAGGCAAGAATAGATTGCTATTGGTTGCTTCTCCTATCGATTTTATTATGGTTGACATTGAGACATTAGAGGAAGACTATCATCTCTATCCGGGTACGATCATAGCATAGCTTCATTCATTCGTTGAACCTTGGGGATAACCATTAACATTAAGGTCAATCACCACACCACCTCTATCATACATATGACATTACACGATGCAAAAGTGCATGGCCAACACACAGCTAAAGTGCCTACGTTCCGCTCGCAGCCAATACAACTACATCCTAACTTGTGCGAGATTCAACAACCAAAGCTACTGATAGTCCCGAGGGGAAAAATCCTCCAATAATAGTTTGCACCATTGAACAAGCAAGTTATTGATCCTGGGAAAAGAAAAAGACTTCCTTTGAAAAAGGAAAAAGGAACTCGCTTAACTCGCTAGGCCTTCGGAACAAAGGCGATTCTGTTCATGCTTCAGACGATTTGGCTAATTATATATACTTCTATACTAATTATATTAGACTTCTTCTATTATAAATAGAAAGGCGRACCTATAGGCCTGTTTAGCGCCTTTCCAAGGCAAAACTAAATTTTTTTTGCTTTGGGAAGTAAGGACCAAGTGAAAAATGAAAAACATCCGCTAACGCCCACGAGAGAAGATCTTTTTGGATCAGCAACGAATATCTTGTATCTATGAAGAACGATTTCTCCCTAGGTTAACACCCTGAATGCCATACCTTGTTGTACAGTTCCCTTTGACTGAGATGTGAATGCCCATGATTTTCTCGGTATAGTGATGGATTTCATGGCCAGCGTCTAACCGGCACGAATACGCTATCCTAGATGGAAACGACTTCCCCGCGGAGCATTTTCTCTTTCGTCCTCGGGCGTTCGGACCTTTTGTTTGATTCCAGCACTTGCGTTCTCATGCCCGGAACCCTCGCGACTGATTGGGAGAAAGAGCGAAAGCGAGAAAGATGGATTGTTATCCATCGGAAATCGATAGGAATTCCATGGGGATTGCCTTATCTTCTAATATATCTCTCTCTCTGTGTGTGTGTGTGGGTGTGTGTTTATTTCATTATTAACATCCAATCCCATGCTAATAAGAAAAATGAGAGATTGCTAGTCAGCTTTCATTTTCTTAAAAGAAATGGTAGGGACTGAGGTTCTGAAGGCTTTACAACTTTCTTCCATTAGGGAATGGCGTAGATGAATCAATCACGCGGTTCTACATTGTCCTCCAACTTCTTGTCCGCTCCCTTCACTTTCTTTGCTGGACAGGAAGATGCGAATCGTGAAGGCGTTCCCACCATGCGAAGTTCAAACCTCGCAGGAGGGGAATTGAAAGCCGGAAAAAAAGCCCTTCGCAATCGAAGGTGAAAGCGGGAAAAAGACGACGAAAGCCTTTTTTCTTTCTTTTTCAGCCGACTTGAAAGGTGCTCTCAGTGTACCGCCATACGCACCCAGACATTAGACCAAGCAGGAACCGGGGGTCAAAGTTCCATTGATTCATCTATCTCAAATAAGGTAAAAAACGGAATCACGAAGGGTCAGTTGAGCTCGAAAGCGGTAGCTGGTCATCGGCTAGGAGCTCTGAAAATAAACGTCTATACGAAAATTAACTGTGATCATGAATACATTTTATCTTTCTTTTTAATTTACAATTGTATCTTTCATCTTGTGGTTTTATTTGGGTTCTGGTAGGTTTTAATATTGAAACAGTGATCATGAATGCGGATTATAATTCAAAAACAAGGTGGACTAAATGCTTCGAGTCGGGCAGGATCAAGTGAAGACGATGGAGTAAAAGACCAAACCAAGTTGGATCAGTTTTGATGTAAAAGAAATCAAGGGGAGTGTCTTTGACAAAACAGAAACTACGAGGGGCTATTTTGAAATTTTATTTTATTTAAATTGGAAGATTGTAGGGTTGTGTACTTATTTCTTCTTCTCCACACCTCAACCCGACGTCGTTCTTTCTTTTTCTTTATTCTTTTTCGTAGTTTTATTTTTATTTTAGATTTTTTTTTCTTTATTAACTTTTCTAATCCTTTTAGTTTAAGGGAAAAGTCTAAAACCATTTATGGAGTTTAGTGTTTGGAATTGTTAAGTTTTTGGATAATTTTTTAAAACAAATAAGTTTTTATACATTCCAAAACTTGTTAAATAATTCTTTAGACTTTTTAAAACCTGTTATATACATTATTATAACCTATAAAACTTGTTAATTTGGTAAAATAATGGAAAAAGTCTGAAAAAAAAACCAATAGACTTTCATATTTTAAACGATTAAATCCTTAAACATTTTTTTGAACAAAAAAAGTACTTATAATATAAAATGAAACAAATATACCAAAAATGTACTTACATTTACAAAAGAATACTTACAGTTTAAAAAAATTATTGATAAAATTTATTCCTTTAAATCTTTTTTTATTTTTTTAATTTGAGAAATCATACACGGAATATATTTTAATTTTAGTCATTAATCTTTTTAAATACTTTTTATTTTCAGTTAACATAAATTTCATCGATAATTTTTTTAAATGTAAATACTTTTTTATAAATATAATTATCTTTTTGATATATTTGTTTCATTTTATAAATATAAATATTTTTTTTGTTCAAAAAATGTTTAGGGACTTATTTTTTATTTCCATTATTTTATCATATTAATCAGTTTTATAGGTGATACTGATGTATCTAACGGTTTTAGAAAGTCCAAGAAGTTTTTTAACATGTTTTGAAATATTCAAGAACTTATTTGTTTCAAAAAATTGTCCAAGTACTTAATCATTCCAAACAATAAAGTTTATTGGGTTTTTTATACTTTTTCCTTAAGTTAAAATTTAGGTTTGTTTTACATTTATTTGTTTATTGAATCTTCTCATTATCTTTTTAAATTTATGTTTTGCTTTAATTTGGTTTAGATTATTTTACTTATTCGATGTTAAAGTTTAATTGCATTTTATTTTTAGTTGCTATTTATCGTTTATGTATTTCATTTACTACGTCCGTCTTAATTAACTTTATTGCTTTATTAGATTCAAAAATGGATTTGTGGAAGAGTGACACTTCTTACTACAACAAAATTGAGTTTATAGGACACTTTCAATCTCTAAGCGTCCCAATAGACCGTTTTATGTGACTTAATTTATAGGACCAAAATATCTAAAGGTGTTGTAATAAGTTTATATGACGTTTTTTAGCGTTTTAACAAGTTTTTTAGAACATTTTTAATACAAAGTGTTGCATTAGCAGCTTTTTAGGACACTTTTGAAAAAGTGTCCTATAAACTCAATTTTTTATAGGACATTTGTTTTTACAGGACATATTTTCAAATAATATCCTATAAAGTTGCTAATGGGACGCTTTATATTAAAAGTGTCTTTAAAAACTTATTACGACGTCAAAAAAGGTCATATAAACTTATTACAACGCCTTTAGATAGGACGCTTTATTTTTTGGTCCTGTAAACTAAATCTTATAAAGAGGTCTATTAGGACGCTTAGAAATTGAGAGTGTCATATAAACCCAATTTTGTTGTAGTGTCTTGAATTTGTCGTTACAGTTTTCTTGTTATAATTCTAATGTTTTCATTAGATTTATGTTTTGTTTCCTAGTCTATCTTTCGTTTGATTGGTGTCCTGAATAAAGGTCGTGGGATTAATCAATTGATTTATATCGAATATTATATCTTAATCCATTGATTTAACCAACAAAAGTTGTTCTATGAATAACATTTGTTTTATATAAATGTTTACTTTTCAATATATTTATCCTACAAAAGTCAGCACGCCATTTTAGAAAGACTTTTCCACCTTGGTAAAAGTTTAAAGTATTTTACAATACAAATACTCAACATGACTGAAATACGAGAACATCATTACCTGATCGTTGTTAGCTTTTATCTTTATGTCTTGTTATTGTTTTTATTCTATTTCATGAAAATCATCATTTGAATCACTGATTGATAATTCCTGTAGCTAGGACACAGTCTAGACCAAATCCATGTTTAGTCCATTGTGTCTCTGACACTGACCCATATGCTACACTTCCTGTACTATCGCGGTTATAAAATTTTAAAACTTGCATCAATATTAAACATTATTGGATACTACATATGCATTTTCATGCTCATTCCCACAAGATAGAGCATGGCCTAGAATAATAAGATGACTTATGGTGATACATTGTATTTAGCATTCACAATAGAGTTTGTTTCCAAGTTTTTTTTAAAGCTTATTGACTATATGGGTTGGTGTAAAAACCATGGACAAAGAAAACCCCATTTTTGCTAGTAAAGTAATTCATGTGGATCATACCTTTTTTCTAAATCATAAGTGACAATGCTCAAACATTTTTCTTTATTAACCTGGATGTCCAACCCGCTATGTGAGCCGACAATCCCAGGGTGACCATCTGCTTTGCAGATAGCCTGAAGCTGACAATCATCTTTGCTCAAACATTGTGGATGCTCTTAGGAGAGCAAAGATGATTTTGACTCTGGTGTTCTTGTTCAGTTTCGTGTTTGGTGCTCATACATCACCTCTTAATGTTGACTACGTTTGTTGGATGGATTTGGAATGCGTTTCTTCCGTGTATAGTCTAACAACTTAATGTATGCAACTTCTCTTTGTTGAAATATAAAGATGTTAAAATATACCTAAAAGCCAATCATGGAATAGATTTGTTTTAAACATTGAGTCATGAAACTTTTAAATAAATGGACAATGTCCAATTTATTAGGTTTATCTTCCATTTTGTCTTATGTTTATCTTGAAATTACTTCTAGACTCGACGAACACGACCAACTCGACCAACGCTAAATCCCATTTCATTATCATTATACACTCTTATCTTCTTAAAATACTTTCCAAGATTTGGACTACTAATCGACTAATTGTAATGATTTGAATGAGATTATATCCCCCAACTACTTATTTACAAAATGTCCATAAATTTTGGCAGCAAAAACATCGTGTTTTGAGTTTTCATATTTCCTAATCTTCAATTTTCTCTACTTTTATTGTTTGACAAAACTGGTCCTCGAAGTTGCTATTTTGCCACTTTAACATCACAAACAAATAAATAAAATCATCATTAGTTCCTTTAATAAATTCATTTATTTAATTAGTTGTCATAATCACTATTAGTATTAGTATTAGAGGGATATTACAAAACAATATGCTTGATCGTTAAGACCTGATTTTCCGCACATATATGACAAAAATATTACTTGTCAAAATAATCAATGAATGTTTGCGTAGGAAACAAAGACATCACAGTTCACTTATTCGTCTTTGATTACACCTCCTAAAGAAGTGTGTTATTGATATTAGTAGAAGAACAGAACTCACGCAATAATAATTACTTCCATAAATGGAAATATTGCTGATGGAAAGAATCAGAATATGGTTTTCTTAAGTTATCGAAAATAACGTCACTATTTCTTTTGGATTTATCGTTATTGACGGATCATATGAAGTAAATTATTAGAATCATATCAATGAATAAACAACTCGACATTTTACTTACCATGTCCTATTTTTAGATCGTGATTTTGAAAACCGAGTACAATAATTTTATTGTAGGTCAAATATCATATTCATAAGTAGAGATGTGTTTGTTTGTCGTCTTTTATGTGTTATGTTGCATAAGTTGTTCGATTATTACTAATTTAAGACCAAATATTTGATCTAACTACCGTATTGTGTTATTTGTTACTTATTGTATAATAAAACAAAATATTTTACGAAAATAATACATCATATTTATCTGTTTTTAAACATCAATAATCAATTAACAAATAATATTGGTTACAACAATTTAATAACCAAGATCTCTAGAAAACCATACAATCATTATCAACAAATTCTATCTATATATCAAATCAAATTGGTTGAGATCAAATAAAGTAGTTCTAGTGGTGTTGATGCATCATCATTTTATTGTAATTATAAAATGATGAATTGCATAAAAATTTAACCTTGATTTAATTTATATTTTGAAAAACCTTCTACATATCAATTTGAAGAAACCAACTTTCATAACTTTTCAAATGAGAGACTTAGGGATTGTTTACCAGACGTTTACTGGGGTAAGTGAACACCAAGTCATATTACCTTACCGAATGAATATGGAAGAACCGAGGATCTTATTCGGTAAGAGCGAGACAAGGACCAAGAGTCTTACCCAGTAAGTGAGGGCGACGACTCTTATCACGGTAAGCGTTTACCGAGTAAATTGTTGCATACGATAACGTTTTGTAGACTAAAATGTTACCCGGTAATTAAATGATAGTGTTAAATTATACCGGTAAGCGCTTACCGGGTAAGTGTTTGGTAAACGGCCTCTTAGTGATCAAGTATATGTTCTCAAAATAAGAACAAAACCAACGTTTGTTCCATTTTGATTTCTTCATATGTGAAGTTCTGCTTCAAGCAAATAACTCTAGAGGTTGTATTAGAGTTGTCAATAAATCAGAAGATGAAGATCAAGAGATCTGGACTTGAAGACTCAGAAGTCTGAGTGAAAGTTTGAAATGTTGTTCCAGAGTAGTTATAATACTTGAGAATCTTTTCTATACTACACGTTTCTTCTTCCTAGTTGTTTTTATCATATAGAAATGTACCATGGTAGATGTCATATACTGATTATCGCAAGATATCAATTAACAGAAAGAAAGAATTGAAGAGGAAATTATCATGTCATTGATTATTGAACTGTTGTAAGAATACAAGAATGATTACAGAATGACTCTTGAGAATATCTAGACAAATGATTCTATCTGTGTAAAGTCATTAAGATCATTTTTAAAACAAATCTAACAAACTTCTATCTATACAATAATATTTAGGCTAAAAGATACAGTACATTACAAAACAAGCAAATGAATATCTAACACATGGCCTAGTATCTTGACTTCAATCATGAGAAGTAAGTCTGATCAAATCGAATAAGTATCTAGCTATGGATAGTGTACTCAGAGTTAGTCTCGAAGTTTATACACAAAGATATCTGAACTCTGAAAAGTCTCTTCATCCGAACTCTGAAAAGTATTTTCATCCGAACTCCGAAGACTTTAACACTTAGTCTTTTCCTTCACTTCCAAACTACGAAAACATTATATCATACTTAATGCCAAACTCTAAAATCATTCACTCAGAGTTACGTCCATATTCTGAATTAACTCTGATGAGAAGTCTTTAGACTTTCAACACGTAGAAAATTCTTCACAACTTGAACCAACTTTATATTTTTTTTACATATTCTTAGTATTTCGTTGGCATTATAAAAAGTTCGTAGAGAGTTGGTTAGAACAGATTTTAGAGTTGTACTTTTGATAGTTAATACTTTGTTTCTCTAACATTCTCTGTAATCGGATTCTCAATTAATGACAGGATGACTTTCTATCTATATGTGTTCATTTTGTTTGTTGTATACTACATCTGGATACTCCAATGATTAGATCTATTGTTAAAGGGATCAAACAATTGGTTTCAAAGCAAGCAGGTGGAAATTTGAAGATTTCTCTCTCGGTTTCAAGTTCAAGATCGTTTGGTAAATTGTATTTGTTTTCAGTTCTAATTTGAAGTTTGTTGAATTCAATTCTTGATTATATTTCATCTATCTGAGATCACCGAGTTCAGTGATTGAAGAGGTCAAAGCTTTAAGTCAACTTAGTCAACAAAAGTCAACATTTTGATTAATTGTAGTTTGACTTGTATGTTTAATCAATCATATAAATAGATTTATAATAGTAATTGTAAGAAAATAGATGTGCACATAAAGAACTCATATTGAAATATTTTACAGAGAGATTGTAGAGAGAGAAACATGTATTAGAGTTTATCAATATACATGATGATTTGATCTATCGATTGCTATTCTTATTGTTTACTCATTGTTATTTGATTGAAATTGGGTTTAGCAATTGGTATCAAGCAAATTCATCTTGATTGGAAGAAGATTTAAGCAAAATTTTGAAGTCTTCGTGTGTCTTGATTTTGATGGTTTTGATGAATCTTGTAACACCCCCAATTTCCACATTTGTATATAAACATGTATTTCATATATTTAAGGAATACAATAACACAACTTCGGTCCCAACAGTACAAGAAATTATATTACATAATTTACAACTCAAAAATTCCAAAAATAATATTCTTGTACACCACTTGTATACATGCAAGTATTCCAAAATCTATTAGATAACATGATGATCTTCATGGATCAGTTAACCACAATAGAAAAATAATCACATTTTCTCCTCCCCCTTATCCCTATAGCCTGACTTGCAGTGCATCTTTTTGAAACACAAAAATGAGGGTTAGACCTTGAGGTCTAGTGAGATTCCCTTTTCTTTGCAATTACAGGGTGAATATCACCAAAACCTGTTATAAAATTCACATTTGAACATCCAACAACTTTGATAAAGTATAATTCCAATAATACAACCAACTACAAGTGATAAATGTGTTTCTTACCACAAAGGGAATATAACCACTCAGGTCCTCACAGACATTTGGTAGAAAACTCTCAAAGCTCTTAAATATCATAAAGATTAGAGCTTATAATCTCAACTCTCAAATCATATAACAAAATACCAACAGCCAGAGCTCTTAGTTAATTAAAGCTTTTAAAATAAGAACTATTTTAAACTATAATAACCAAAGACCCTCCAAGTTTTATATCGAATCTTTATTCTTTTAGATAGTCAAAATATGATATCCAAGGGAAATTAATGCCTATGCTATTAGCCATTTTCCCCTTCTCAATAACATCATTGTTTTTTTTATTAACCTGGACATCCAACCCGTTATGCGAGTCGACTAATCCTAGGGCGATCACCTTCTGTAGGTCCCGTGAAGGTCAACAAGAAGAGAAACAGTTTGTAGAAGGGGGGATGAATACAAACACAGTATTTTCAAATTTAAAATATATATTGATAGAGAAGATCAATACATATTTTACAAGATTGTTTGCGGAAATAAAAGGTAATAAAAACCTATCTAAACAATCTTTGGTTACACACAAAGTCTTAGCAAATACAAGAAAATAAAT
>NC_037531.1:4220278-4224964 GCF_001531365.2 Cynara cardunculus var. scolymus
CGACTAGTCGGCTCCGTACCGTACTAACTTTCATAAGGGTATGGGTTTAGTCTTTTGCGTGCATAAGGATAAGACAACAACAATCGTGCTACGCAAGCTCCCTTTGATCGCTGAATGCTAGAATGACCTGAAGGTCTCATCATCATTCGCTGAAGCTTGAGCAGTCTTCACACATATGTAGACAGGCTTGTAATCACTGAGTACCGCTTCAGATCACGTACTCGCCGGTCTCTAATCTTCAGTTTCAGTCTTCGACGTTTACTGAAGGTTCTTTGGTGTGAGTGTTGTCTTCTTGAAGTATTGCTGTCTCTGATAGATTTACAGTGCAAGTTCTTCAGCGATCTCTGAACATACTCAGTGAAGATCGCTGGAACTGAAAATACATAAACATAAATACAACGTATAAGTAAAAGGGATTATCATCAAATCACTTGAGAGAGAGGATCAACAATCTCCCCCTATTTGATGATAACAAGATAACATAAAGAATGTTATCTTATCAAATAATAGTAAGGAAAAGTTACATACAAAGTGCATGTCCTTTTTTACTATTTTGGAGTCTTTTTCAGTTTGGTCAGTCTCAGCTTGGGAATTTTTTTAAGTTATATTCTAAGAAAATTTACAAGTACGAAAACTGAAACTTAAATCTTATTCACTGATTTATAGATTGTCAGTGAATGTGAAAAGTAACACTGGAACTCATAGACTTGTGTCCCTATTACTTTTTTCAGGGATCTTTTTCAGTGAAGTACATGGAATACTCATTTTATTAATCACAGGAATTATTGCAAGTATTACAGTACATGTCCAGAACTTACAAAATATAAGTACAATCACTGAAAGTAGACATAGTACACAAAGTTACAAGGAAAAGTGGATTGTTGTTACAAAGAGAAACTATTCTAGAGATCTTAGATCTATGTACCCAGGTACATTTTCACCAAGTTTTCTTCGACGTAGGAATTTCCTTCGTATCTTCAGATCTACGACTTTTCCAGGCATGCTATCATCTATCTAGAGCAAAAGATAAACCAAATGATCCATTGGACATAGATGTAGCTCTGACATTCTCTGAAATCTGACTTCACCTTCATAGTCAAGGAATATACTCCTAACTCAGGTTTAAAATGCACAGAATTCGGTGTTAAAGGGACCCTTATTGGCAAGTCAAGATTCAGCATAGAAATGTATGTACTCTTATGACCCTTCAGGACTTCATCTAAGGAGAACCTTGTTTCATGTTCATTCCTCAGGAATGGTCCATCATTAGGATCAGAGAGCTTGAGTTTATTCTTCCCACCTTTCTTCAGATTTGATGATGATCCTTTTTATCTTACGAAGTGTACTATATCTTTATTCAGCTTTAGCGATCTTCAGTGAGTCTATTCAGCGATCGCTGAACAAGTATTGTAATTCTCATAGAGACAAGTACTCTACAGGAAGACAAAACTCACACTACAGAACCTTCAGTGATATCGAAGATAAAGTTGAAGACATAAACAAGTAGTTCGTGATCTGATGCGGTTTCAGTAATAACCAACTTATCTACACAAGTGTGAAATCTACTCAAGATTCAGCATACACTGAAGAAACCTCAACATTATTTCAATGTCAGTGATCAAATAAATCTTGTTGAACAAGATTATTTTTTGTCTTGTCCTTCTACACACAAAGGACAAACCTATACCTCTCAAAGTAAAGTAGTCGTATAGAGTCACTCTATTGTCTCCAAGCGTACTTACTTACTTACTTTGTGAAAGACTATTGTTCATATAAAGCAAAGCATGTATATCTAATGACAAGCTCACTTCTAGAAGCTTGCCACGTGCTTTGTACCGTTTGACTTGCATTTAATACAACATGTATAAATAGTTGAGGAACTCTTCTTTCTTAGCAACCAATGATGAACTAAGCAGAGGTTGAGGAAGCCAACTAATACCAAGAATTTTACTTCTTGAAGATCAACTCTCTATCTAAGAGAAAGACTTCCTCACAAGCACAAGACTTCTCAACTTTTCCTTTTAGCAAGTCTTTTCTTAATTGATTTATGTATCTTGTGTATTTCTTTGATTGTTTAGATAAGTTCTATATCTTATCTTTTCTGCAAACAATCTATAAAATTTTGTATTGATCTTCTTTATCAGTAAATGATTTTAAATAGTGAAAACTGTTGTGTTTGTATTCATTTCCCCCTCTTTTACAAACTGTTACCTTTAAACTCTTGTAGATCCGTCTGGGACCAACAAAAATCATATAGAACAATAGTGAATGGAGAAAATAATCTGTAATTCTCATTAATCAAAAGCCCTTTAAATAGACATAAGTTATAAATTGACATAAGTTATAAATTGATAACTACTAGATTAAAATTAATTAATATTTTTCAACTAATATTAATTAACATTTATTAATATCAATAATTATTAAGAAAATTGATTTATTATTAATTAATATTTGTTAATATTTACCTATAATTACTAGTAATAAATAATTATTAATATTAACAAGGGTTATAATTGAAAAATATTACGAAAAGCTTCCTCATAAGCTACTACAACTAGTGTTTCAATAGGTTAACTTATAAGCTAGTAGTCCAATCTAACTCATTTAGAAACAAAATAATTAACTGATTTAAAAGACAATACAACGTTATTCTATCTAAAAAAGATGGTTTAGGTTTTATTCCGGTATGACACGAAAAAAATCTGGTTGAAAACTGGATTGGTCCCTATCTTTATTCGACCCATTCTGTTCGATCCAATATAAATTATGTTAAAAATACATCTAAATTTGGTGAAATATTAGGAAGAAATCGTATCAAAATTAAATAGAACTTGATTAGTTCTTATAAGCCAATTTTCAAAACTTTTCATTATAGAAAATTAAGGGGTTGTTTACCCAATTTTTTATTAAGTCATATATGGATAAATTTGTTTGTCTGGATAAATTTACGTTGTTGTTTATTTTTCTATCTAAATCAACAGTTTGGGTAACAGAAATGACCAATTTACCCTTGAGTATGAACTACACGTTGTTTAATAAATTGTTGTTCATTTTTTAAGCCAAATAATATTTTTGAAACAAAAAAAATTATTAAACATCAAAACATAAAGTTATAAATTCATTAATACCATCCAAAGATCAAAACATAAATTCATTGATATCATCCAAAAATCAAAATATAAATTCATAAAATACTTAAAAATTCAAGTTCAAACACAAAGTAGTCAAGTTCGAACACAAATACTTAAAATTTTAACATTATTAACCAAACTATTTGCAATTCCATCACACAAAGTAGTCGTATATTGAGTGGTATAAGCACCCCATTAGGAAATATCCAATTATTTCAAGCAGCAAGAATTGAACAACAATCGAACTAGCAATTGTACTATGTTCGCTTGTCATAATTGTGGTATCTAAATGTACATATGCTTGCTTGTCATACTTTACTCTTATCTGCAAAACCTCAATATAATACTCTTGATTTGCAAAGCCTGTATATTAAAGGAGATACACTCACTGAACAAGAACACTATGACTATGTGAACAAAACCAAGAACCATAATGCAATAATTCTAATTTCTACGTCAGCCATATAGCAAGCAAGAATTCTTATTGACCTTTAGATAGATGGAGTGAAGAATCGAACCTGGAGTGATGAACCGTGAGTTTTGGCGAGTCGTCTATGGTTTTTAGTAGGAGTCACTCGGTCAGTTTTTGGACTGAACATGGACAAGAGTGGTAATCCATCTGAGCGAATAAGTCAAGTTCTGTCTGAATAAGCCATAAGTAAACATCATATTTTGACTGTGCAAATAAGCTCTTTCATCTATTAAGCCCATTAAGTCATAAGTAAACACCCCTAAGATGAACAAAACTTAACTGTAAAAGTTGGTTGTTTAATATCGAGATTTTAAATTACAGTTATTTCAAAATAAATAAAAACAATTTTAATTTCATGATCATGCAATTTCCTCAAAATCAAAAGGGAAAATTGCATTAAAATGGAACCAACTTTCATTTGATTCCTATTTTAGGGAACCAACTTTCAAAATCGTTATTAAAGAGTCTCTATCAAACTTTTTATTTATTTAAGGGTTTGGTTAACCTACTGAGCAGGAGGGTAACAGGTGATTTATTATGAGTTGACAAATAATAATTTAAAGATATATTAGGTGGGTATTAATTTGCCAAATCATGATTATTATTAAAAAAAAAGGATTAACAATCAAAATCTAAGTATCGAAGAGTCTCCCTAGTATACCTGCTCGATTATCTCCTCTGGCTGCCTCTCCGGTAGACGTCGACACCAGCCATCGTTGCGCTAGTCTATCGTCTTGACTATCTCCTCCGACTGCCTCTTTGGTCGACGACGGCACCAGCCCTTGTTGCCCAAGACGTCGTTGTTCACACTTTCGGCTGCCTCTCCGGTCGACGCCGGTACCAGTGGCGTTCACAAGGTATGAATCCTCTCCAATCAGTTCTTTCATCATGCGATTCTTAATGTCTCTTATTGGTGTTTCTTTTGCCGTGTTTCTTCCAAGTGATTTGATTATGCCCTAAATATGACTGCATATTATAAAATACTTTGTTTGCAATGGTTAAATTGATGTTGAATTCATATTATGATGCTCCTTAAGGTGGTGTTAAAGAATGCCTTTTAGTCTTCTTTTAGAACTTACA
>NC_037531.1:4226169-4228479 GCF_001531365.2 Cynara cardunculus var. scolymus
ACTTTATGGCCAATTTATGATCAGGAAGTGACGAGGTTACATAGTTCGGAATGGGTAGAATAGGACTGAGTTCATGTATCGGATGGTGAAGACTAATTGCACCTAGGGAGTTGTCTTTTGATTCACTTAGAAGGGATTATTGTACATGTTTTGTTCTAAAAGAACTACAAGAATATTGACCACAACTATGTGGAAAGTGTCCACCATGACTTTAGATTACAAAATAGACTTGTGGAGAGTATTGGCTACACTTTTGTAGGAGCTATTCCATAATCTTCCAAGTCATAATCGATTCATTCACACGCAACAACTTGACAATTGAGATTACATGATTTAAGGAATAAAAAAGAAACCATCAGAGTTGCACGACTAAGATGTGTGGCTACTGTGCAATCAAATATGTGTATGCTACTGTCATTATATGATGAAAGTAGCATCATGAAAGACAAGATTATGAAGTTCAAACTGTGGTGAGTTATGTTCAGGTGAGTTATGATTCGATTTTATCCGACTCTTCATTTTATCCACTTTTGATTCGATTCTCTTATCTTCAGGTGAGTTATGTTAATTTTGCAAGTTTACTGTTTATGTTCTTCTTTATCTTTATCTTTTAGCTCGGATTTCAACACCCCTTTTGGTTTATTGGGTGAAATTTCTTGTTTTGATCTGATCTTTATTTTTCACTTTATCCACTTTTTGATTCGATTCTTTTGAGTTGAGTTTCTGCAAGTTCAGTATGCTTATGTTCTTTCTTATCTCTATCTCCTATTTAGTTTCCAAAAAACCCTTTTGATTTATTGATTTCAATTACTTTGTTTTGATCTGGATTACTCCTACTTCTTTTTGTTCAGTTCTCTTTAGGTGGGCCATGTTTTAGTGATTCTCTTCATCCTTATTTGATTGATAGCTGCTCTRTTTGCCCYTTTTGGATTTTGAAACATTTTGGTTGCTTTGATGCTAATATTYCTRTTTCATTTGGCTTTTTGGAGCTTATAAGCCAGTGATTATGATTTGACTGTAGTATTTGTAATCTAAATCAAATGGGTTCTTTTAGAATAAAATTGAAACTGTGGTAATTCTTTCARTTTTCTGATTGTTTCTTGCATGTTTAGTGGCTTGTTKTKGGTTGATATCATGCTTGTGATTACTTTGAAGTTGGTTAAATGGTATCTTGTCATTAAATGCTTGTTTTTATCTTTTCTGCTTGATTTAGTCATGGATGATAATGTGCGTGTGAAGTGGACAAATGAACTTACCAAACGGTTTCTAGAGACTTGAGGAAGTTTGCCATGTAAAACTCGTCCAGAAACAACTGAAAAACCATTATGATTATTTGAAGGGAAAGTATTCGGGATGGGTGTACCTAAGGAATAAAACAAGGAATATTTATGACCCTGAAATGAATACGTTCATCCTAACTAATCTAGAATGGGAAGATTTCTTTAAGGTTATTTTTTATTCTTTTTTACCTTTTTAGATATTATAGACAAAAACACGAGTTTTATATAAATAATAATACTTAATTTGGACGCAGGGACATCCAAAGGCAAGAACATTAAAGACTGCACCATTGATATACCATGATTTATGTATAGCTTTGTTTGAGGGGACTTCTGCTACCGGATCTCGTGCTTATTCCCCTAGTTCAACCCGTGAGAGGACTACGATTTCATCTTCATCATTTACATCCAATATCCCTACTACTCAAGAAACTGAAAATGAGGTGGATGGAGATGAGGAGGAAGGACCAACCGTCAATATTGCAAGCACAATTCCATCTAGACCRAAGAAGAAGAGTAAAACCAAGGTCGACATGGATGAATTGGCTCTAGAAATGAGGGGTGCACTTCAAACACTTGTTACACAACAAACCGCACTTGTTGCACAACAAACCTCAAACCTGAATGCTTGTCTTGAACGGTTGGACACTCTTTGCCTTGATAAAAGAAGTCCTCTTTATGGTGCAGCCATTGACATTTTTGGGCAGTCAACATTATTAAGAGAGACGTGGTTGTCGATCCCTTTAGACGCTGATATATTAACATCATGGATTTCAAGGACGGCAAGACGAATGGGGCTTATGGATTAGTTTTAGGAATTTGAACAAGTTACTTCTTTATGTGATTTGTATTTGAACATGTTATTTGCTTATGTGTTTGATATTTGAYAATTTGGTTACATGTTTTGGATGTTGAACTARTTGTTATTTGGTAATGCATTTGATATCAAAGTTTACTTCTATTTGACATTTTATTTATGTTTTTAACAGGTTTATCATGGATAATAATCAAATCATCATTAATAACAATA
>NC_037531.1:4228894-4242814 GCF_001531365.2 Cynara cardunculus var. scolymus
TGGCAATTTGTGATTTCAACATGGTTTTTACATTTGTTGTTGCCGGATGGGAAGGAATTGCACATGATTCTAGAATTTTGTCTGAAGCTTTAACAAATGGTGATATTGGATTTCCATTTCCTCCTTCAGGTATACTATTGATTTTACAGGTAATATATTTGCTATATTCATTTGAACAAGCATTTTATTTATTGTTTTCAGATAAATATTACCTATGTGATGHTGCGTATACAAATACTCGAGGATTTATGGCGCCRTATCGTAATGTTAGATATTGGCTCGGAGATTTTCGTCGTCGACGAGCAATGAACAAGTATGAAAARTTTAATCATTCTCATGCAAAACTTAGAAATGTTATTGAACGCTCTTATGGTGTCCTGAAAGCACGTTTTCCAATATTGAAAAGAATGGCACCATTTACACTTGAGGTTCAAAGAGACGTTGTTATTGCATGTTTTGCGRTTCACAACTTCATACGGAAGGAAGGTTTAAGTGATGAGCTATTTTCTGAGTATGATCAAACCAGCGAACAAGAGAATGATGGCGAGGAGGAGGCTGAAGAGATTCAATCGCATGCGAGTGTCGCTGACCAAACATATATGGCTAGTTTAAGAGAAGAAATTGCGACACAATTACAAAATGAATATTGATTCTAGTTGTTATGAGACTTTATTCGTGTTTTCTATTGTGTGTTGAATCAATTGACGTATTTCAATTGAATTTTTGAATGTGTTAAAAATATACGGTAGTTTACAAATGGTTTAAATGATTGGATATTTCAGTTAAATTTAATTGAAATGAATTGATTCAGATTTCAGACTTCAAAAGTTTGTCAATTTACAAAAACAAACAGTCTTATTGATTCAGATTTTAGATTTCAGATGTAAAAACAAACAGTCTGACTGATTCAGATTTCAGATTTCAGACGTAAAAACAAACAGTCTGACTGATTCAGATTTCAGATTTCAGACGTAAAAACAAACAGTCTGACTGATTCAGATTTCAGACTTCAGCACCACCTCTTAAAATTCAGAAGTGAATTCAGACTTCAGACTTCAGACTTCAGCACCTCTTAAAAAACAAACGCCACCTTAGTCTTCTTTTAGAACTTACATTGATTTGACTCATAAAGAAACTTTTACTTTGGTAATTGCCTCATTTGATGAAGTTCACAAACTGACCCACTTCAATGGGATCTACTTCTATACCTTCCTCCTCTGCACTTCAAACATGACATGGAACAGTTGCTTATGCAATTAAGCATACAAGACAGTTGAAACTGTTGCTTATCCATTGAAATAGTTTGAAACAGGACAACCATACATTGAAACCATACATGCATTGAAATAGTTTGACCTACTTCAAAGGGCAACCATAATTGAAACAGTTGCTTATGCAATTAAGCATACAAGACATGGAACTATCTCATGGTGTTGATGAATTAAAGTAATAAAGTTAGGTCTCAACTTTATGTTAAAAGTTTAGAATGTATTACACTAATTTGGGATATTGTTTAGTACTTTTTGTGTAAAAACAATTTTAGGTATGATGCTTAATAACTATTTATTAAGTCTATTTTAATAATATTTGATTGACATATAAAATATTGTAAAGATGTTTTAGATTATAATGAGACTTGGTTGTGTCTTTAATTTCAATTGAATTCCATTTATACAAAGCTTGCTTGATTGCTTTAGCACTATTGGCTTATTTGACTTGAATAGGATGAATTAAGTTGTGTTAACCTAATTTTTGGATTGTTAGTCGACATTAAGAATCTGTAATTGTTTTTGGTTTTGTTAAAATAGCAGGTAATACTTTGATTATTCATTAGATTTGTTGATCTTATTATGGGGTTTTGGTTATTTGACTTGAATTGGATCAGTTTAGTTGTTTTACCTAATTTTAGATTGCTAGTCGAAATTAGGAATCTACAATTAGGAATCTACAATTGGTTTTGGTTTGTTAGGTAGCAGGTAATACTTCGGTTAATCATCAGATCATTTGATTTGTATTATGGGTTTGTATAATCTAGCTTAAATGGTTGGGCATTGACCATTAGTAAGACCATCTCCAGTTAAGACACCAAATACCAAATTTGACACCTTCCAAAGGGGACACCAAGCCTTACACCAAATTTGGTATAACTAATAGTAACACATTAATATACCAAATTTGGTGTAACAATATTCATTTACAACAAATCTTATACCAAAAGACAAAATGTTAAAAGAAAAATAATGTACCTATAAATTTACATTTTGGTGTTACCTATTGGAGTAGATTTATCATTTGCATCAAATTTACACAAAAAAATTATGGATTCGGTATAAGATCCGGCGTTACCCACTTGTCACATCATTAATGCAATTGCTAGTTTGATTTCGTAACTAGAACTGATTTAACTTATTAGACACTAGTTCATAGAGTTTCACATGCTAGTCTAATTACAAAGACAAACAAAGTGTTCGTGCATATCAACAATTATGATCAGTATGTAATGAATTGAGAAAAAAATATGTTTGAAAAGTCAAGGATACACAATCTAATAGGCAATTTGAATCGATGTTCATTTCTAGAAGTTTTCTTGTTATTGTTTGTACGTCTTTAAGGATATGGCTTTAGGTACGGCAACATTGAATGAGTTATTCACATTACCAAGACTTCAAGCCTAATCTAGGATGGTCACCAGATCTTGTTACTGCGACATATCACAACAGAAAACTCGTGGGAAAATAGAAAGAAAGATGAGATTTTGAACAAGATAGTACACCATCAGAATTACCAAGCCGGTTAAAGCCTACATGATATATAAAGAGATTCAGTACTACCTGAAATTCTATCAAATTTTTAGTAGGACTATTACTTTGGACACCATGTGTTTGTATTAAGTATATAAAATATGAGATGCATTATTTTCATGTGATTGCAATGTGCTTGCTATCATTATTTTCATATTGAGATATTCGAAAAGTTTATTTTCAGATCTGAAGAGAACCAATATGAAGATCAATTTGGCTATAAATCATGATGGCATGTTCCAAACAAATCCATTCTATAATGGAGGTAAAGTTGCATATTTGAAAGATTTCGATGTAAGTAACATAGGCATTAAAAGCCTAATACAAAGCATTGAAGATTTTACTTCATCTGAAGTTAGTCGAATGTATTATAGGGTTCCTAACACAGATTTGGAAAAAGGATTGAAACCCCTTGATAGTGACAAAGATGTTGGAAGGTTTTTTAGTTATGGTATGTTGTTGGCACAATTGGAAATTTTTAAAGATTATTTTAACATTGATAGTAGTGAGTTCTTGAATAGCAATTATGATGATACTGTTGAAGAGGATTATGTTACCGGTAGTGATGATGAGATTAGTTTTTCTGGTGTTGATGATGACAAGGTTGCTAGTGTAGATCATTTATCGGAAGGGGATGATGAGACTAGAGAGGTTAGAATGAGAAAAATCAAGAGGGAAGTGGAAGATGTGAATGTTGAACATGCAATACATTCTTGTAATGCAATGTTTGAGTCCTTAGAGATGGTAACATGGAAAGAGAAAATGAGGTACAACCACAACCATACCATCATGATATTTTTTGACAGAATTATGTGATGAGTACGATAAGGATAGGTTTGTTGAAAACGTCGTTAATTCAGAAAACGAAAATGAAATGGTTGAAGATGATGAGGCCAAAACCAATGAACTTCCAATTCACAATCCAAATGTTCCTTGGAACTTAATGAAACCTCAAGTTGGTGAACGATATGCATCGGCCTTGGAGTTAAAGAATTGCTTGACAAATTATGCACTTTCAAATGGCCTTCAACTTAGGTATGCTACTTATCTTGTTTACTTACATGCATTAGTTATTTAATTACTAACATTTTTCTGACATATTGTTATCAATAAAGGTATCTAAAAAACAGTAAAGACAAGTTACATGTTGTGTGTGGACCACCTAAAAAAGGATATGAAAGTAGTTGTCCATGGAGATTGTGGGTATCTTGGATGAAGGATGAAAAATCATTCCAAGTCAAGTCACTAAATGATGAGCACAAGTATGGGAGAAATTACATGTTAGGTTCACTTGTGAATTCCAATTGGATTGCTAAACAATATGGGAGGAAGATTAGACAAAACACATCTATCAAGTTAGTTGATTTGAAGGAATCTATTCTAAAAAAATACAAGTGCATTGTTTAGTTGAATCAATGCCAAAGGGCTAAGGCTAAGGCATTGGGGGAAGTAGAAACAACTCTAATTGAGCATTATGGAAAGTTATGGGACTACGGTGAGGAGATTAGAAGGAGTAATCCAGGATCAACGGTTAAAATTAGTGTCGAGATAGGACCAAATAATATATATTATTTTCAAAGATTTTATGTGTGTTTTAAGGGTATTAAAGAAGGTTGGTTGTCAGGGTGTAGGAGATTCATTGACTTAGATGGATGTTTTCTAAAAACCGTATGCAAGGGAGAATTGTTAAGTGCGATAGGGAAAGATGGTAAAACCAAATATATTCTCTTGCATGGGCAGTGGTGGAGGATGAAAATATAGATAGTTGGAAGTGGATTTTAAATTTTCTAATGGAGGACATTGGATTGAACGATGGGTTAGGGGAAACAGTGATGTCAGATCAACATAAGGTAATAGTATACTAATTAACTGCACACACTTGCTAATCTATTATGAATGTCATCTTCTAATTAGTTAATTGCATTATGCTAATACAGGGACTTGTTGAAGCTGTTAAAGAGGTATTCCCACTTGCTAAGCATCGTCAATGTGCTAGACACATATACGCCAATTTCAGGAAGAAGTACACTGGTATCCAATTCATATCTTTGTTTTGGGCTGCATCCAAGTCAGGGACACCACAAGAATTTGAAGGAATTATGCAATAAATTAAGAGTTTGTCTCCCCATGCTTATGAACATTTGATGGAAAGACAACCGTCAACACTATCAAGGGCTTTCTTTAAGATCGACACATCATGTGATGCTGTAGAAAACGGAGCAAGTGAGTCTTTTAACTCTTTGATTGTCTCATCTAGGAGAAATCCTATAATAACAATGCTCGAGGAGATTAGAGCTCTTGTGATGGAAAGAATGGTTAGGATGAACAACAAAGCATGCAACTGGGATGATGAGATATGTCCAAATATAAAAAAGAAAGTTGAGCAAAATAAGGAGCTAATGCGGTATGATTATGATTATTATGTTTTATGCATATAAGGTAATTTGTTTCATAAATATTACATTATGGTTTGCTAATATTTTTTGCAGATTTTGGCATGTTGCTCCCAATGGAGGGAATCTTTTTGAAGTAAGACAAAGACTAGAGGGTTTTGTTGTCGACACTCAATGTAGAACATGCACTTGCAGAAGTTGGCAAGTTTCTGGAATTCCTTGTCCGCATGTTGTTGCAGCCATATACTTCATTCACCAAGATCCAGCTAAGTTTGTGTCTCCTTTCTTATCAAAAAAAAAGTTTAGGAATACTTATAATCATAGGATCAACCCTTTGAATAGGATCAAACTTGCGCCAAGGATAGATTTTGCCAAACTTTTTTCTCCAAAGTTTAGACGCATGCCTGGTAGGCCTATAATAACCAGAATGAAATATGCAAGTGAAGGAAGTAGTCACACTAGAAGAAATGCATATGGCCATGAAGTTGTAGCTAAAGCAGGGAGAAAGATGACTTGTAGAAACTGTTTGTAGGTAGGACATAATTCTAGGAGTTGTAAAAATAAAAAGAAAGATGCAATGATTCGGCCTAAAAATCCAGTTGGTAGACCGAGAAAAAACAACATAGAAGAGGAAGATTTAGTTATTGGAAGCAATATAAGAGGAAAGGGTTCAAGAGGTCGGGATTCAAGAAGTACGAGTTCACGGGATACGATTATAGGAGTAAGTATAATAATTGTGATTCACATTGTGTTTGAATGAATCAAATATTGTAGCTAAAAGTATGTTTATTTTGCAGATTTTACAGGTTAGTTTTGAGACGAGTATACCAATTACTGCTGGGGAAGGTATTTTCAATATGCATAATCACACTTTGTTTGCATACTTGCATATAACTTACATATTTGCACTAACTTGCATATGTTTACATATGACAAGTTGATATAGGTGATGCACAAATTCCTGATGGAGTTTGATCAGTTCCATAGTTTACGGTTGATGGTTAACTTTGATAAGGATGATTCAAGCAGTCGAAGATTGAAGATTTTCAACCATTTTTTTTTTTTTGTAACAAACTCTTATTTTGGTTTGATTTACCAAATTTGATTTAAACTTTAAAATTGATACGGATTGGTTGGATATAAAAATCTTGAATTTGATATTTGATATTTATTTTTTATTGCATCAATTAATTTTTTTTATTGCATTAGTAAAAAACAATTTTGATTTTGGTAATTTGGATTTTTTTTGAAAAATATCTTCAATTTGATATCTGAATTTTTTTTTAAAAGATTTGGAATGAAAAATAGATTTTATTATAATAATTTTTGAAGAAAAAAAAGAATTTTAGTTATTTTTCTATAATTATTTTGCAATTTTAAATATGACGTAGAATATTAGTTTTAAAATAAAAATAATAATATGACGTGGAATATCTTAGTTGGAGAAGAGTAATCGGAGACCAACGATGGCTTTGGCGATGAAGCATGCCGCTGCATCTGCAGTTCGTGCTTTTTGACTTGCCAATTCCGCTTCGATTCTCACCAGCCAGCTTCATTTAGGTAAATCAACTCTATAAACTCTTCTTCTTGTCGAACCACCTTTAGATCTGGCACTGCACTTTCCTGGATCTTGCTTCACGAAGATCGCCTGGGTTCCTGGGTTCTGGTTCTGTTTTGAACATAAGCCAACAGCTACGTGCTCCGTCGCCACGTCGCCGGAAATATAAGCCTCACGTCTTCATCAGATCTGGCACATCAATCAGCTCAGGTGGACAGACGACCCCTAGCATGAGATCTGAGCTGAGGTTCTTCGCCGGACCCCTGCACCGCCGAGAAGAGATAGTCATCCCGAGACGAGATCTGCCATCGAGAAGAGAATCATACAGAGACGACTTTTTCTGCATCTTTGCTAGTATCCTGTATCTGATTTGGAGCCTCTTGCAATCCAAAACCAGAATTCAATACTTGGTTGGTAACTTCAATGCCAGATTGTAGTATGAATAACAGAGAGTGCTGACAGATGACATTATTTACTTGCTAAAGAATCTAGAAAGACTTTGGTAGAAAAATTTAGTGCAACGTCAGAGGAAGAGTTTGAAGAACAAATAGTATTCCGATTTGTGGGGAGAGAATTTTGGGCCAGTTGAGTGAGATTTTCATTGATTCACAACCCCGGTTTCTAGATTCTGAAAGAGTAAAGGATGGTGGAAGAAGGAGTATGGGAGCAGATAAGTCACCGCCGGAGGAAGAGTGATCGTCAAGGTTTTCAGCGGAGGAACCAGCACAATGATTCCAAACAATCTGAGGTTATCAGGAGAGACTTATTCAAAGGAAAGACATCCAACTTTTACTTCACCAACTTTCCAGATCATGTCAAGGAGGCTGACATATGGAATATTTTTATTAGGATTGGGAAAGCAGCTGATGTTTACATTGCTAAGAAACGCAACAATCAGGGTAACAGATTCGGATTTGCAAGGTTCTTAGGAGTTTCAGACTCTAGAGGATTCGAAGGTAAGCTCAATAACACGTGGGTTGGAGGTCAAAAGCTTTATGCCAATATTGCAAGATTTGTAAGGGATGCCCCACCTCGGATTTTCGGAAGTGCCAAGCCTTTACGTGGGGATAAGCGACAAGTCTACGTGCAAAAATCTTTCGCAGACGCAGTAAGGGGCTCGTCCAAAGTGGTTGATCCTCCCTGACTATCGTTCAATTCTTCTACTGAGTCTACGCGTCGGATGAGTCGATCCTTGGTGGGTAAGGTTGCATCCTCCTTGCTTCTTTGGGGTATCGCTACCATTATGAAAGACGGAGGATGTGACGGTATTAAGATCAGGTATCTAGGGGGTCTGCATGTGCTTCTGGAATTTGATTAATTGGAAGCTGCCATCTCTTTTCTCAGTAATACGCATGTCTCGTGGAGTTGTTGGTTCGAATCGCTCGAGTCTTGGGTTGAGGGATTTGTCGTTCCAGATCATCTTGCTTCCATCATTATCATGGGGGTGCCCCCGCACGCCTGGTCGCCAGACGTCTTTTCCAGCATTGTGAAACCTTGGGGACAGGTGATATTACCGGAGGAATGTAATGATAACAACCTGAACTTGGCTTTTGGGAGAGTGGGTATTATTATGAAGCGTCCAGATAGGATCTTCGATTCCTTCTCAGTGGTGTTTGATAATAGAGAATATCACATCAGCATCTCAGAGGACTTATCGGAATCGATCAAGATTGCCCCTGACTTTTGTGATCACTTTAAATCGATCGTGGATTCGTTATCAGATACGGATTTCTCAGATAGAACGGAGAACCCACTTTTAGATGACGATTATTTCCTTAATAACCATTCTGGTTTCAAGTCGCCGGGAACTTACGTGGGAAGTCAAGTTGCCGATGAAGAAGAGGATATAGAAGAGTCACGAAGAGAAGACGGTAAGATGAATGGGGTTCCTATTTTTCAAGACAATTTTGTCTCCAACATCTTGTCTATTAATTCTGATGGGAATGGCATTCCACTTCAAAACTTGGACGACAAGGGCCAAGATCCTGAGATCTTCGCATCTGACCCAGGTCATGCAACTTCCTTTCCCGAGGATGCTACAGATTCTTCCCATGAGCATAACTCCTTTACGGGACACCACTCATTTCCTAATCAAATCCTTAGGAACGCACCTAAGAAGCGACCGTCCTCCTCTAGACCCCTCTTTCCGCTGAAGCCAACGTCTGTGTTCTCTCAGGCTCTTTTAAGGAAATCTAAGGCTACTATTCCCACTTACGATTCAGTAATTCACATAGATCAGAGGGCTCTTCTTGTTGAATCTGATTGTTCGGAGCTTCCTCCGTCGATCGCGCCGGCTTCCCCCGTGATCGGACTGGCCTACACAATCAGCGAGGAACCGTCTACAGCTTCGCTGGATGGCATTGCGTCGGAGGTTAGGGATACTATGGAAATCGGTAATATGGTCGGATTCTGTATGAACGGCTGTGAAGCAGAAATTAGAAAGGTAATTTCTTCTGCAGGGGATGTTCATGTTAATCAATGATTATTCTTTCATTGAATTCTAGGAGGGTATCTTCGGAGGCTAAGAGGAACTAGATTAGTAATATGAGGTTCGGTAATAAAGCTAACTTCCTGGCCATTCAGGAATCGCATCTCAAGGACGAGGTAGATCTTTGATTCATCCAATCTGTTTGGGGTAAAGATTCTTTTGATTTTATTTCGTCGAAAGCTAAAGGGATGTCTGGGGGTATTTTATCCATCTGGGATACGTCTTTTTTCATTAAGGATGATTTCGCTATCCTTGATGGTTTTGTCGCAGTCTGGGGAAGATGGGTGTCGATTAGTATCCCTTGCGGATTCATCAACGTTTACGCGCCGCAATCTTCGGTCTCCAAACTCAGACTTTGGTCTGCCATTGAGCAATTTTTGATTGATAAATCGGATACGATGTGGGTTATCATGGGCGATTTTAACGAAGTTCGCTACGCCAATGAAAGAAAAGGATCCTTGTTCTCGTTTCTGGGTGCTAGCAGATTCAACGATTTTATCCGAGACTCGAGGCTTATTGAAGTTAGGAGCGGTGGAAGGAAATTTACTAGGATGAGCGCTGACGGGATGAAGCACAGTAAACTAGACAGGTACCTTGTCTCATCCAATTTCCTATCTCAGTGGCCCATGCCGAGTGCTGAGATTCTTCCTCGCTATCTCTCGGACCATTGCCCTATTCTATTCAGATCCGACAAGGTGGATTTTGGTCCTACTTACTTTAAGTTTTTCAATTCGTGGCTTGGTCAACCTGATTTCAATCTACTGGTCTGTGATTCGTGGAACTCCTCCCCTTCACCCATCTACTGCCCGCCTATCAAATTCTTTATGAGTAAGCTTAAGAACCTGAAGCTACGCATTAAATCTTGGAAGATAAGAGTGAACAAAGAAAAGACGGAACAGGTGAACTCCTTGAGAAGGTCGTTGGATTCCTTAGATATCAAGGCGGAAAATACCACTCTCTCGATGGAAGAGATCTTTTCGAGAAAGGACATTTTGATGAAAATTAAAGCTATGGAAGAGGAAAAAGTGAAGGAACTCAAGCAGAAAGCGCGTCTTAGATGGGTAGTGGACGGGGAGGAAAACTCGAGTTTCTTTCACGGGATCGTCAATGCTAACAGAAGGAGTAATTTCATCCATGGCATATCCTCCAATGGGGTCTGGGTCACGGATCCTTCCGAAGTCAAACAAGAGGCCTTCAATTTCTTCTCAGAGAGATTTCGATCCAGGTCTGTCATTCGACCCCTTTCTTGTGCAATAATTTTAAACATCTTTCTCCGGAACAGGCAAGCTCTCTTGAATCAAACATTTCCCAAGGAAGTCAAGAAAGCCATTTGGGAATGTGGAACAGACAAGGCTCCTGGGCCTGATGGATTCTCTTTTGCGTTCATTCGATCACAGTGGGATGTCATCAAGGATGACTTATTTCGCGCCGTCAAATTTTTTGAGTCCACTGCCTCCATAGACGACGGATGTAACGCCTCCTTCATCATGCTTATACCCAAATCTGAATCTCCATGCTCCTTTTCGGAGTACCGGCCCATCAGCTTGATAAATTGTTTTTATAAGATTATTGCTAAGATTTTGGCATCTCGATTGAGCATGGCCATTGATTCGGTTGTCGGGCACGAACAATCGGCCTTCATCAAGGGAAGGAGTATTCTAGATGGACCCATTATCGTCAGCGAGATAATATCTTGGGCAAAAAAATATAATCGCAAATTCTTGATTTTTAAAATTGACTTCGAAAAAGCCTTTGATACCTTGTCTTGGGATTTTCTGGAGGATGTTCTAAGGGGAATGCGGTTTGGCGCGAAATGGAGGGCATGGATCAAAGGATGCCTCAGTTCGGCATCGGTAGCGGTTCTCATCAATGGATCCCCGACTCAAGAATTCCCTCTAAGAAGGGAGGTAAGGCAAGGAGATCCCCTGGCCCCTCTCCTTTTCATACTTGCTGCAGAAATTCTCAATATCATTATGTCGGAAGCCACTCGGAATGGTATCTTCAGAGGTATCAAACTTCCTAACTCCAGGCCTGAATTATTGATATTGCAATTTGCCGATGATGTCTTGATCATGGGTGAATGGTAGAGATCTAATGCTACTAATTTGGTTCGGTTGTAGCGATGCTTCCAACTGTCTTCGGGACTGAAGGTGAATATGCAGAAAAGTAATATAATGGGCGTGGGGTCTGACTATGAGGAAGTAGTTTCAGTTGCTAGTAGATTGCATTGCAGACCAGGAACTTTGCCCTTTACATACCTCGGTTTGCCGATCGGTGGTCGCTCCAATAAAGCTGAATCTTGGAAGCCTCTGGTTGAAAATTTTAACAAAAAACTATCAGCCTGGAAATCCAAAATCCTTTCTCATGGTGGTCGTCTTGTCATGATCAAATATGTTTTAGGAAGCCTGGGACTGCATTTCCTCTCGCTCCTCAAGGCCCCTATTTCGATCATCAACAAACTTGAATCAATTCGCTCGAGGTTCTTCTGGGGTGATAAAGGAGGTGTGAGAAAGATCTCATGGATCCGTTGGAGTACCACGATGGCGAATAAAGATGATGGCGGTCTGGGGATTGGTAGTCTAAAAGCTCTCAATCTAGCGCTTCTTGCAAGATGGTGGTGGCGATTTAAATCTGAGCATAATCACATTTCGCGACGGGTTATCGCTGCTCTACACGGAGAGGATGGGGGTCTGAATAACCTGGCCAGATGTGGCAGATTCCAGGGATTATGGAGGAACATCATAAAAATCCACAAGGAATTCCATAAACTCAACCTTCCTTTTGCGGACTGGTTCCTAAGAGAACAAAGGCCAAATGGGATCGACTTTTCATGGCGATGGGATCTGGATCCTCACGGCACCTTCTCGGTCTCCTCGACGAGAGCCGCTTACGATGACCATTCGTTAGATCAGGTTAGCTTCCGAACCTCTTGGTGGGTCAATTGGGTTCCCGCAAAAATCAACATTTTAGCTTGGCGTCTGCTTCACAAACGGCTTCCGACTAAAAATAATCTCTTAAAAAGAGGTATGGTTTGCCTCTCCTCTTTGTGCCCTTTGTGTGATTGTATCGAATAAGATGAGGAACACTTGTTCATAGGATGCTAGATATCACGGAAGTTGCTCAAGGACCTGTGCACATGATGGAAAGTGGATATAGGACAGGTGAACTCGATTGACAATCTTCTGGACCGTAGCTCGGAAGTGGCTGGGAATTCCATGTGTAAAAAGGCGTTTCTCGGAGTGGTGTACTGGTTCTTCTGGATTATCTGGAACTTGCGCAACCGTAAAACTTTCCGAGCTTCCTCTATGAATTCGACTACTCTTCTCGCTGGCCAGCTTCAGGCGTATTCTTTTTTCTGGTTTAAAAATAAGGTTCGGAAAGGCCTTTTGTTGAATAGTTGGATAGAGTGGTGTAACTCCCCCATGTCTTGTTTTTTGCCTGTACTCTCTCTTTGCTAGCGCCTTGCTAGTCTTTTTATAATATTTCGCTTTTCTTTGCCGGTCAAAAAATAAATATGGATGATGTTCGCATTAATAGGTCAACATGTCAACCAGACCCTTAAATAAACAAAAAATTTGATAGAATTCTTTAAATAATAATTTTGAAAGCCTCAAAATATGAATCAAGTGAAAATTGATTCCATTTTGGTGTAATTTTTTAAATTAAAACGGAGTGTATTTTCACGCCTTTCAAGAAATGACGGATAGATGCATTCGGATAACCTCAAGATCTGAATCGGTTTAATTTCGTTGGCAGCCCTTTTATGTTTCAATTTCTGTCAATCGTATTACGTTGCTTTGCTTTGTGAGATAATGGGATTTAAAATTAGATTTTATTTATAATGAGGTTTTAAAATATATTAAAAATATTTGTTTTATAATAATTAATTAATAAAAAATAATTGAAGTATTTTCATAATCATTTTTAATTTGTTTAATAGATTTTTGTAAAGAATAATTTTTTTATTTTAATCCAAAAAAACTACATTTAATTTACTTAAAAGATTTCGAAGTAAGAAAAAAAAAGTTAAATCAGTTTTATTATTCTCATGCCCTACGCCATTTAAACCTCTTGCATCCTAACGAAATCGCCCCTCCTCACCGCTCTTTGCTGCCACCATCATCTCCCGTTCTCCGTACCACCCTTCGCTGCCTTTAACCCCTGCCATCGATCTCCTCTTTTTGATCTATTTGTTTGATTCTCTCTTTTTACGACAATTTAATAAAATACATATCGACAAATCAACAATAAGTGAAATTAAAAAAAACAATCAAAAAGAGGCATATCGATTGGCAAGGGCCAACGATAGTGATAGACGATGACAAAGAGTTAGCGATGGTGGATGGCAAGGGAGAGGGAGCAATGGCGTTGGGTGTGAGGGGTTTGAATAATATAGAGTTTGAAAAAAGCTCGGTGTCACAATTTTCTTGTAAATTGAGGCCAAAACATCGTAATTCCTCAATATAAAACATAACCCAAAATTTATAGATTATTATATTGTATTAATATTTATATATATACTATATTATAAATCATTTGACAAAAAACTCTTAAAAACCATTTTTTTATGCATGAAATACTGTATATTGATGCATATTACTTAAAATTCAATATTACAAGTAAATTATGCATACGTACAACTTATTAAAGCTCGATGTTTGAATTTGTATAACTAACTGC
>NC_037531.1:4243014-4269787 GCF_001531365.2 Cynara cardunculus var. scolymus
AATTAAATTAAAAAATTACACAAAAAAAGGAATTTTAATTAGTTAATTTGATACTAATATCGATATATTTTTGTCAAATTTTTATGATATCTTCAAACATATATTTTATTCAAAAATAAAAACACCATTGCTTTCTCAAAATCACATAAGACTATATTATAACATCGACTGAGATAAAAAAAAATGAAATATTAAAATCAAGATATATTTCGCTGCATTGCACGTGTACCTTCTATTTTTATTTAAATATGTACTTTATTATGAAATATTTGATAGTTTTATAATTATAATAATCGTTTTAATAGGTTATAGTTTCTTTTCTTTCGTTTTTTTACATTTCCTCCCATATTTGGAAGGAAACTTATGATCGGATAGCAATACCGATTTAATCCGATTGTTCTTGGAATAATTTTTTTTTTTACTTTTTTTTTCTTTTTTCCTCCCTTTCCTTTTCTTCGTGAGAAAGATTTCGAGAACACAACGTTAAAGTTCAAACATGAATTTTTGAGAAGAAGTCATGAATATATATTTATAAATCTGAGATTTTAAGAAACTGAGGTAAATGCTAATAATATTAGTAAAACCCATCTTTTCATTGATTTTGTTTTAAATTTATCTATACTATATTATAAAGCATTTGATAAAAACTCTTAAAAATAATTTTTTTCATGTATGAAGTACTGTTTATTGATGCATATTACTTAAAATTCAAGGTTACAAGTAATGTTGCGTAAGTATAACTTATTAAATCTCAATTTTTAAATTCGTGTCAGTAACTGTAAATAAACATAATCAAATATAGGATAAACATTCATTTTAAATATTAAAAAAATCTAAAATATAATTTTAAATATAGAAAACCTAAATCTATAGTATATTATAAAACATTTGACAAAAACTCTTAAAAACCATTTTTTAATGCATGAACTAGTATTTATCGATGCATATTGATTAAAATTCAATGTTACAAATAATTTTCGATTTATTTTTTTTCAAATTTTTATATTATCTTCAAATTTATATTTCATTCATAAATAAAAACATTATCGCTTTCTCAAAACCATATAAAATCGTATTATATCGATAGAAACAAATAATAAAAACTAAACATTAAAATGAAGATTTATCTGACTACATGATATACCTTTTTAGTATCTTTTAAAATGATATGTGTAAATCCAGACAAAACCAATGCTAGACTCGTGTAAATAGATATAATTTAGACCCGATTTTTATTGACAACAAAACCAATACCAAACTCATTTAAATCGTTTCAACTCAGACCTGATTTTTACCAAATGCTTACGGGAACACATATATGTACTGCACACTGTAGGGACTCCGCGTTCTTCTTTCTATAAAAACCATCTCCTCATTGCATCATAACCCATCTCTCTCTCAATACAACAGTTATAGAGGAGGTTACCTTCCATTTGGGTTTTCTATTTAAACAACGATTTGTACTTCATCTCTCTGAATCAAACAAGAATGGGAGCAGTTTCTATTTTGCACACAGTTTTTGGCATTTTCGGTGCGTCTTCTTCATATAATTTTTCTGTTTTCCTCTTGAGTTCATGAGATTGTGATTGATTTCTTATGATTTGCTTCATGGGTCTCACGATTTGTACACCGGTCACAGTATTTTGTTGATTGATTTTCATTCTATGTGATACTGGAAACAGGGGATGCCACTGGTCTGTTCCTCTTCCTGGCACCGACGTAAGCATTTGAATAATTTACAGTGAAACCCAAACGATTTTTCAGATTTCTATGGGTTCTAGTTCATGAACAAACAAATCTGTGATTGATTGTTGGATGTGATTGTAGGATAACGTTCAAGAGGATACTCACGAACAAATCAACCGAACAATTCTCAGGAATTCCATACCCCATGACCTTGCTCAACTGCCTTCTCTCTGCCTGGTAGTTTCTCCTTTCTTCTCTCTCTCTCTCTCTCTCTTCAAATTCGGTTCACAAAAACAGTTGCTGTTTGTTCACAATGGAATCTACTTTCGTTGCTGTAAATTCCGATGGGTATGTGAAATTATTGTTCTACTGTTGGATGTTGTCAGGTATGGATTACCATTCGTATCGAAGAACAACACACTGGTTACGGTTATCAATGGGACAGGAGCAGGAATTGAGGCAATTTACGTTTTGATATTCATAATCTACGCACCGAAGAAGGAGAAGGCGAAGGTCCTTGGGTTGGTTACATTCGTCCTCGCCGCCTTCTCCACTGTCGCCTTAGTTTCCGTTTTTGCTCTCCACGGCAAGAGTCGCCGGTATTTTTGCGGTTTCGCCGCTGCAATTTTCTCCGTCATCATGTACGGATCTCCCCTCTCAATCATGGTAACTTAATCCGCCATTTCTTCAAATCTAAATTAATTCGCACCCATCCACTGGACTTTGAACTTGGTTTCAACACCGAAATCTGCAGAGAACAGTGATCAAGACCAAGAGTGTGGAGTTCATGCCATTCTTCTTATCATTGTTTGTTTTCCTGTGTGGTACTTCCTGGTTTATATTTGGCCTCCTGGGAAACGACCCTTTTGTATACGTAAGCCCTTTTCACTAGTTCATGCTTCACTTGAGTTTCAGATTACACATTTGATAACTGGTTCAAATCGAATTGCAGGTTTGTAATGGGTTCGGAAGCGTATTGGGTGCACTACAGTTGATTCTGTATGCCATATATAGAAAGAACAAGGGGCAGAAAGATGAGAAGGCCGCAGCCAAGGACGGCGGATCCACCATGGAAATGGGGTTAGTGAAACGCCCAGATAAAGCAACAGTCACGGCCATACAACCGCCGGAAAACACTCGAGTGTAGGAGGGATATATATCTTTCACCTTGCCTTTTTATCTACTACGACTTTAAATGTTTGTTTTTCTCTTAACATCAAGTTTGTGTAGTTTGTTTGTTTGTGAAAACCGCTGAATTCATCATCTTCATTCCTAAACCACGGCTTCCATTTTCGCAAAATGAACACTATATATATATATATATATATATATATATTATAAAATATTTAACAAAAACTTTTAAAAACCATCTTTTTACGTACGAAATACCATTTTTATGAATGCCTTTTTAATAAATATATATATATATAATAAAATATTTAATAAAAATTTCTAAAAAATATTTTTTATAAATAAAATATTATTTATTCAAATACCTTTTTAGTGTATATATATATATATATCAGAAACAATGTATGTGAGAATTGTATTATAATATTAAAAAAATGGTTATTTATCTGGATAACATGCAACTTTGGTGGGATTCAGAAATTTGTTTTTAGGGGTGGGATGGTCATTGTTTATTGACAGAATAAAATCATAGATGGAGACAGGGGCAAGACAAGTGCTGTTCCATGATAAATACCTCTTCCCAATGCCCTTTTTTCGAATACCATTAATTTATATTTAAATTAAATTAAATTTTTCCAAAAACAATTTTCGAATTTGAAAAACTTCTTTTTAGAGCTTATTTAATCTAAATTATGTACATTATTATGTATTTATGTCTAATTTTAAATTAAAATGTATTGTCAATTATTTTGCATAATTTATGATTTTATATAAATTTTGTTTTCTTAACAATATAAAAAAAAAATTAGGTCCGTTAACCGTTAATAGAGCAGGTATAGGCAAGTTTTCAAGCCTGTAAAAAAAACTTGAATTTGTTATATTGAACCCGTTGAATAAGAAAAATATGTTAGTCTAGGCCCAGTTTCGATCCAAACCCGCAAATGATCAGCTCTAGTAAATAGAGAGGACATCTACAATGAAATATTGATATGATATATAAGAAGTTATTATTATTATAAAAAAATATTAAAGATCTTTTTTGAGTATTTACTTAATGTGTGATTGAAGTTGATTCTTTTAAGTGTTCAATAAATCCACCATTTTTAATGTTTTATAACAACTTTTAACATCTCCTTGAGGAGCAGCATCAAGACATGTAACCAACTTGTGAAATTCTTGATAAAATCCTCAAATAATGGTTTAGGGTAAAGGGTTAAAAAAATATTTGTTTTAGTAGAGTTCAATATTTATCTTATATTTGTATATGTTTATAGATATTTTATGAAGTTTAAAGATGTGATTTAGGGTTTAGGGTTCATGGTTAAAAAATACTTACGTATAAAAGTTTTATCATTTTACCAAATTTTGAGGTAGTTTTAGCAAGAGTGAATTACAATGGTGGTCCATGTGGTTTGCTCAATTTTTGGATTTAATCCCTAAAATAAACTATCTATATTCGTGGTCCATAACTTTTCATTTTCATAACACTCATGGTTCCTCCACTTCATAATTTAGTTAGCAACCATTATAAAATACTCATTGGTCTTAAAACAAACTTTAGGGACCAAAAATGCAATCTACTATGATATATAAAGCAATTCACGTTTTTTTTGTTCTTTTTATTAAAAATATATTTTATATATCCATTCACAAATCAAATATCTTAAATAAAATACACATTAAATAAAAAATTATATTTATTTAAAATTCATAAAAAAGATTACCGTTAAAAAATCTCAAGTTTAGAAAAACAAAAAAAATTGAAATAAATTCCTATATCTTTTGAGTTGAGAATTCAAATATACGAGCAAATTATTGAAAACTAAGTTCGGTTAACTGAAATTATTAATATATAGTCAAATTGTAAATAATTATAATAAACAACAAAATAGAAATTATAAGTTAAGATTAGAAAAACATTAATTATTCAAACAATTAAGAAAAACTATCACTACAACAAAATTAGGTTTATATGACGCCAAAAAAATTAAACGTCATAATAGAGCCCGAGTCCTAGCACCTTATGTGAGATACTTCAGTAGCTAGGTGGGGTGACACGAGTAGTCGATTACTGGGTCCATGTTTGTTTCAATATTCATCTTCAAAGAATGAGAATGAATAGATTATATGACAACCCGATTAACTGTTTCGGTTTAGAAAGGACTATATTTATTTCTTTTAAGTCATGTCACACATTCACCATTTTCTTTTAGCTCTCACACACTCGATCTCTCAACATTTTATCTCAAACACTCATTTTCAAAATATATCTAACCTATGGATGTGTTTCATGGGTAGGTCCTCCGTTTCTGGATTGACTATTGAAACTTCTATATTCCTAGCACTCAGAAAATTATTACACATTCAGAGATATATGTGTTAAATCTCGTATAGAAATGAAGAATAAGTCCTGAATTGATGTATTCAGAAGTCATATATGAAGAACAGGTTTAACAACAAATTCAAACGCTAAACAGAATGACTCAGTACGAGTGTATTTCAGATAAGAATAGAATCATTGATATGAAATAAGGTACAATGAAAACAATTAGAATTTCAAACGAGTGTATTTCCACCAAAAATATTAACGAATATATGAGACGTGAAAATAACTAATTTTAAGAATAGTTGAATCAGGAATTGGAATTATGCATGATGAGAAAATACACAAGTATAAACTCAATGAAATACATGTTCAAAGATAGTACTCGGTATTAAAAAAAATCATTTAAATCCCCACTTCTTAAAATCATAAAACATTTGAGATCAAAGAAGTGGTTTGAACATTTGTAAAAACATTTTAATATACTTAGAAGTTGTTCTTCTTCTAAGAATATAAAAAATAAGCACAAAATAAAAAAAATTGATTAAAAAAAAATTATCGCAAAAAAAAATATTCTAGCCGATGAGGGGATTTCATCGCACAACACATGGTCAAAGAAAGCATTTCATCGCTTACCATTGTGGTTGATGTGGGATTCATCGCTCACCACAAGGCTCACTCGTCGCGTAACTCTTAACACTCATCGCTCAACTTTCATTGCTCAAGAGACAAAGAAAAAACTCATCACTCACAAAGAGATCACTCATAGCTCAACACTTTCAACAAACAAAACTATGTCCAGATATCATCTTATCGCTCAAGACATCTCCGGAGAGTTACTTCATCGTTCAACCTTATTCTGGATAGTCACTTCATCGCACAAAGCATGTCCAGATAGACCCTTCATCGGACAAGCCTTTGTCCGGATTAGCTCTTCACCGGACAAGCCTTTGTCCGGATTAGGCTTTCATCGAACAACACTTCATCTTCATAAAATCCTGTAAAAAATATATCAGTTAAATTGTCATCTTATATTCAAATCCGAATAACAAATTACTTACTCCCCCTTGAAAATACATCAAATAAAAGTTCAAATACTCCCCCCTTGAATTATTATCACATTTAAAACAATACAGAAGATAAAACATTATACTCCCATGAAACAAATAAGACCATGTCATGAACTGTGTTATTCAGAAATTATATTGAAGCACAAAATTCCATATGTTCCCCCTCAAACGAAGCATCCATTTATCATGTGTTTATTCCTCTAAATTCAACTCAGCACATGACCTACAAAGACATATTATACAGATTTTGGTATTCATACTTTCATGGATCCTAATTTGTTAGCATTGGTTTAGGGTATACTATAAGTACCATACTATATGTTCAAAGCAGAAGTTATCACTGTAAACTATTCTCAGAAAAATCAAACATGCAATATGTACCATACCAGTTATTATCATACATGTTATTTCTCTGATTGATAAACCTATTGGCTCCACATCTTGAACAACATATATTCTTCTTACTAAAACTGATCAAATGATTAGTAGATTTGACAATACAAGGTAAAACAATCTTTGAAGCAAAAGATTTTATCTCACCTACAGACTTGTTTTTAACAAGTTGTTTGTAGCTGATTTCTTCTTCCAAAACATTTTCTTCATTTTATAACGTTTACCTGATTCAATCACATAATCATCGTAATAATGTCGAGACATATGAGATTTATGATTTGAAACACCAGTTTTTGAAAATCTGCTTGAGTAACTGTTGGATTTGACAGAATAATTATTACTCTTGCAGTTTTTAACTGAATATAAAGATTTAGTTGAACTATCATTTTCAGAAAACTCTTTGAGTTTATTCAACAACTGATCTCTTTCTTTAGTTATTTAGGCATATTTGTTTTCAAAATCAGATCTCATATTCTTTTCAATAACAAAATCAGCTTTCAAATTAGATAATTTCTTTGTAATTTCAGAAATTTTACCTTCAAGATCTGTTCTTTCTTTTTCAAAACTTTTTCTCTTTTTTCTCAAAATTTCCTTTCTCATTCTCAGATGCAATATCTAACCATTTCTTCTTCTCAGTTAACTCCTTAGCTATAACAACATTCTTCTTTGCAGCATTGTTTCTTTCTATTGCAAATGACTTTCTCTTATCATCCAAACTCTTCTGCTTAGCAACAATGCTCTTTGAAATATCCAAATACTTAGCTCTTTCCAAAATAATTATCTTCTCAAATTCAGATATTCATTCTGAAAGCTTTGTATTATTCATCTCAAGAACTTTAATCTTGCTTTCAAAAATCTTTCTTTCAACATCAAACTTCTTTTCAGTTTCTGTAAACTTATTTTCAGCATCAGACTTCTTTTCAACATCAGAAAATTTAATATTCTTTTTTTTAAACTCTTTCCTTTCAGACTCTTAACAACTTTTCCAGTTCTACAATCCTCTTCTTTTCTTTCTAAAAAATTCTTCTTTCAGAACTCAGAGTTTTCTCAGCTTCATAAATCTTTACAGTTAATTCAGAGTTATTCTTAATCAGCTCAACATTTCTTTCTTGATAATCAAATGAAAAACCTCTAGAAAGAAATTCATCTATTTGTTCGTGTAAAATTTCTTTTCTGCTATCTCTTTCTCATTTTCCTTAACCATATCTATGGCCCAGTAAAGATTTGAATGGTTTTCAAAAAACATTTCAACATATTTCTCTTGTTCCTTTTTAAATTTCCTTTCCAATTCAGAAACTCTCTCTTTAAGTTCCTTATTCTCTCTCTCTAACATAAGAACCATTTCAAACAAATCAAATTGATTAATTCTTGATCTTTAAAATAGTTCAAAACTTAGAGAAATCGAAAAAACAATCTTATCGGACAAAGAATCTTATCGGACACCACTTAAGTCTGCCAACACAGGTTATCGGACAACAAACAAATCTGACAACCCTTTATCGTACTACAGCTTATCGCCCAAGCCTTTATCGACCAACCTCCTTATCGCACAAAATCCTTATCGATCACAGCCCTTATTGTACAAGCCTTGATCAAATACAATCCTTATCGGACAAGATACTTATCGCTCACAAGACAAACGATGAGTAAAGATATTGCTTAACACCTTAAGCGATGAAGAAGACTTATCACTTGAGTCTTGACTGATTATCAAAGATATAAGATATAATGGGCGATGAATCAAAATTGCCTATAGAGGTATGCAATGAGGAAACTTAATTGGACAACAAGCAAAACTCAACAAGCGATGAGTGTCTTTATCGCTTGATGAAGATCTTCAACAGGCGATGAAGAACACTTAGATTTTTCAGAAATCAATTAAAATTACTCAAAGATGAATAAAACTAGCACAAATTGTTTCGCAATAATGCCAAAAACAAGTTTTTAATACCAAATTGTACCAAAAATAGATCAAATTGGTCTAATTTTGATAGAATCACAAGAACAAACTATAAACAGGCAAGAACACGAATCAACAAAAAAAAATCAAAATTGATGCTTGAAATCGATTCAATTATGAAATTGAATGATTCTAATCAATTCCAAATAGAAATTCGCACTCAATAGAATCAATCTTACTACAAGTTCAAACAGATTATGAGATTTTGATTCAAAACAGTGAGTATGAAAGGTGTAGATCAAGAATGTCCAATTTTTGATTCAATTCAATCCAATTCGATTCTCCAAGTTGTAATCTGATCTGATACCAATTGATAATCCCAGTAAAGATTAATCAATTCATGATTCAAGAACACTTTAGCAATTGATAGAAGATATAGAGAGAGTATAATTGTAGAGAGAGAATTCTTTCAAAGCTCAAATTGTATTAGATTTCTTGAAAGATTACAAATGATCAAAGCTACTTTCAACGCTTACACACTCTCATTAAAACTACTAACAAAGCATCATATATATATATATATATACACACACACACACAAAAGAAATACACAAGAAGCATAAAGTTTGGATACAATATTTGAGTACAAAATATTTGTAAATCCCAGATTCTTCAATCAGATTAGTAAAATACCAAAGTAGAAAAAATGAACACTTTGAGAGAATTTGGCCAAATGTAAATTGTATTAATTTCCAAGAGAATGATTACAATGAAATATTCCTTACACTAATTTCAATTAAGAAAACTATTTATACCTACAACTACTAAGACAAAATTAATAAAGGAGAAACACTTAAATACAACAATAAAGCACAAGCTTAAACCCAACATTCTCCCCCTTTTGGATTCAAGCACGAGACATTGTAAATTTTGATCTTCTGAAGCCCAGATTAGTCTCACATCTTCTTAAAGCATTCTGATACTCTATTTTCTCATCAAGCAGTTCCAGAGCATTGATCAATAAGTACCTCTCTCTCAAACTTAACTTGTCACGCCCTGAATCTTTATCATCTATAGCATTTCTGCTTTCGAGTTCTCTTCTCACTATCTTGATAGTTCCATCACAGTACTTATTTAGCTCACTAAATCTTAAGAATCTTTTAGCTTTCTCAGAATTCTCATATACCACACCAAACTCCAGATTTTCAAGAATTATGAATAGAAGATAGTTATCAATGTCTTCAAGCTCTTGATTTGGTCTCTTCAGATTGAAAACCTTCTTGTTACTTTCAAAGCCTATTTGTACGTCAATAATCGAAGAAATCTTGAAATGACATTTAAGATAACGCTTGATAGCTTCAAGATCTCTGACTACTTCCAATCTTACAGGCTGATTACGGATTTCCTGGCACAGATGTTCCAAGTCTTCTAAAAACATATTCAAAAAATCAGCTTCGTTAAAATCCCAAACACGATCGTCTTGTCTCGTCAAATAAAACATAGGATACCAGACATTAACAAGTTTCCTGACTTCAATGCTCTTGATTGAGACAATTCGATGTTTGGTTCTTACATGGCTGATAGGTTGACGTTTAGTTTTGAGGAAATGTTTATATTATGCGATATTCACGCGTTTCCTTGTGAATATCTAGAATCTTATCTCCACTTAAGGCTTTTTGATGACGCATAAAAACGTTAAAAGTATATGTCTTTAAGATATGGTTCTATCAAACCATGGAACATTTCCTCATATGGAAAAAGGTACATACTTCTTTGTAAAAACTTCAGTAACATCTTGAGGCATAGAAGTCGTATCGGAAACACTTTGAAACTCAGTAGGAGTTGATTCGGTAACTTCTTGATGACCAGATTGAAGAGGGAAGATAGGATCATCTCCATCCATGTCTGCTTCGAAATCAAAGAATAAGTCATCCAAATCATCATTTACTTTTATGTCAGCACCATAATCCTGAACTCGTCCAATTTCTTTTGAGAAGAAATCATTGAATCCAACATTTACTGACATACCCAGTAGAAACCTTGTTCCTACTGTAGAGACTGCCGACTTTTCAACCATTGGCTCGATCACTGGGTCTGTAGTTTCAGTTACCTCCTGGCATGTAGTCCGTTCACTTAAACCATCTTGAACCGGACTTTGAACATTTTTCTCCTCAAATTTGTCACTTTCAGAAAGTACACCTTCATTGCCTCTTGAAGACTCGGCCAACTTCTGCTTTTTGTTCTCCCCTTCATGATGATCAGGATCGTCCTGATCATCATGCCTTCGTTTTAAGGAGGTGGATTGAGCTCTGCATGTGTTCTCCAAAATTGAAACCCTTTCAGACAAGGTATCAATTGAACTTTGCATGTTGGTTAAGGCTTGGGTATTTGAAGCAATTGTAGAGCCAAGTTTTGAAAGACTTGAAACTACAATGCTTTTAAAATTGACAAACTTTGTGGCTTTAATGGCTTGGGATTCTTCAATAGATTGTCTTAACATTCCAACCAAATCTGCATCTGCCAATTCTGAAGATTGTTGTGTGAGCATTTTGGCATATAACATCAATTTTAGCTCATCCATCGATAACGCTGACTCCCTTTGAGGTTCGGGTGCTGGCTGTGGCGACGAAGCAGGAAGATCTTCATTCACTGGTTGTTTCCCCTTCAATAAACGCTTGAGGCCAATGATTTCTTTAGATAACGAATCCTGAACAACCTTTAGGGTGCCATCCAATACTCCCTCGACATAAAGTCTGGTAAACTAACACCTGGATCACTTAGATTACTAGTTGTAACAACAGTTGAATAAACTTTTGTGCCTACTTCAGTGTTGGAAAAGAGTTAGCACTGGTAGGACTTCCAACCTGTCCTCATAGAAAGTCAGATGGCTCTACTCTGATCGTTCCGGCTTGCTCACAAAGAACAGCAGCTGGAGCAACAAATGCTCCTAACTCTTGTGTACCTAAAGTGTATATTGGCTCTAGACTTGAGGTGCACACAAAAGAAGTCATAGACAGGGGTTGTTGTCTACTTGTTTCAATATCTACTTCCTTCGAGTAAGGAGCAGATAGCATTTGAGCTTTATCCTCGTGAGATATTGAAACTATTGCTTGTTGGGAAGCAATAGAGTGGATAGGTTGGGTGTGCAAATGCATAGTTGGGCTAGCTTTGTCTTATTTAATACCAACATTCAACAAATGAATGTGGATAGCAGATATGGTTTCCTGGCTTTGTGTATCAGTTTGGTTAGGAACATATATTTCTTTTGAAGTTCATATCACACCCTCGCCATTTTCTTTTCCATCCCCTTTTCTCACACTCAACATTTTCAATTGAATCTCCCTCTATCGGCCTTAAAGCATCCAATAACCGATCAATTTTGGCAAAGTCAGAAAAGTCTTCACTGAAGTCAAAATCCATTGAGATGTCTTGAAGATTTAAGAGTTCAACACCTTCCAGATTTTGATTGTCAGCAAAAATATCATCATCACTATCATTATGATCATTATTATCAGCATCATCATTGTCATCACCAAAATGAATAGTTGAATCTGATACAGTAGCTTCCAAGCTTGAAGAAGCTGAGGAAGTACTATCAGTTGTAGTGTGTGACTGATCAGAGTCTCTCTGCTCCAGTCCCCTTTCATTTACATTTTCTTTCTGCTCATTTCCCTGTTCAGGTACCCCTTTTACCTGAACTCTTTCACCTATATCTAAACCCTCACCACACTCTTCTAAGGCATGGGGTGATCTTGGTGTAAGTTCAACCGATTCTGGTTGAACTATAGTATCTATAATTCTCCTATATTTTAATACACATTGAGCACTCTGATTAGCAAAGGCTATTAGTTCATTTGGGATGTTCATTATCAAGTCAACATTTTCAACTTCAACGTGCGGCCTAAGGAATTGCATCTCGAAATCCGGACCAAACTGACTATTAATTCTAGCAGGAATACCCTTGTTAGACCGTATCATTGCTCTAATGATTAACTGAAGAAACTGTTGAAACGGAACGAATTTCCTAGCCTTTGAAGCAAACTTCTTTGCTTGAACAAGTTTTGCTAACTCGTTCCATATCACCATCGTGTAGTCGTACCGATAGTTGAATACAATACATGTTCTCTCATTTTATCCAATCTATGGGTGGAAAGACTAGAGGACAGGACCAGGCCTCCTGAGTCGCCTTGACAATTGGAATATCTGAGATTCAGCATTGCAATATAAATTATGTTGCGGTCATATTCGATGACCTGGTGCAAAAGTAAACAAACGCCAGCGAGAAAAGGTGGTGCCTTACACCAGGTTCCTCTCCATGGTTTTTGCAAAAATATTTGCAGAAAAATATTCCAAGGAAGGAAACCTCCAGGTATGTAGGCTAGGATACAGGATTCTGGATCACAAGCTTAAAGAAGGAGACGATGCACTTTCTTCGATAGTGCCCTTCTCTCCCTCTTCTCCTCAGGTGGTGAAGACAAAGGAAAACCCCCCTGCGTCTAACCCAGCCACCAAAACCTCTTCAAAACGACTTTCTCAACCAACTCTTGGTTCTCATCAAAGATCCAAGAAGGCCAAAAAGGGGATAGCCACATCTCTGGCTGAGAACTCTCGAAAGGTTTCAGCTAATGAAACTAGCCTTAACCCAGAGGCACCTTCATCTACCCTCCCTAGCTCTTCAATGATCCCTGAAATCACTGTCATATCAGTGGTACCTACCCCAACTACCTCAGTGACCCAAATCACTAAAGGTGTGAATATCAACGTCGCCACCGCTGACCACCTACAAGTCCTCTCAGTCGTCTTCTCTTCTCCTCCTTCTTTGGTCGCTACACGTGTTTATGACTCATCAACAAATGTCCTTCCTGATGATGAAACACATACCACTGGACCTGAGGTTGCTTCTTTCGAGGCTCCTCAGTATATAAATGCTCATCCTCTCGAGGGCATTGTGGAGCAAGTCAGTGTAAATCCTTTGGATGTCAAGTGATGGCCCCTCGGGTATTCCATCTTCCTACCCCTTCAATTCTTCTAACCCCAAGCTTCTATCTACTCACTCTCCATCTCTTTCAGGTCCTTCTGTGCCTAAGGTTGTGGCCAAAGAAGAAGAGGAGTATGAAGAAGATGATGAAGATTATGACATGGCTTCTGATGTCAAGCTTCTCCTCCAGCCGTCGATACCGTCTTCTGCAAGATGACTGAAGTACATCGAGATATGCCTCGCAAGGCATATATTGATGTGGACCTCTCAATTGTCAAAGCTGATGTTCAAGAAGTTAGGAGTCAGCTCTCTACTCTTCATGAGGCTGTTCGAGCCAATGCTGAAGCCATCGCTGTTTTCTCCAGCAGGGCTGATGACGCTCAGGCTCAATCTCTCCAGCAGACAGAGCTTCTCCAGCAGGTCCTGGATGTTGTCCGTCAACCAGCACCAGTGATCCCGCCCTCTTTCACCGCTGATGACCACGCTCAGCTTAATGAGGCGCGCGAAGCAACGACAACTCTAGCCAACACTCTGTCGCGACTAGAGGAGATGATGGTTCTCCAGCATCAACGCATGGACGAATGCTCTAGCCTATACTCTAAAGTCTTAGCCAGAGAGGGGGTGAAAAGGTCCAAAGCCGTTGGACCATCTACTGCTCCAGCAATCCATGACGCTGAAGCTGAAACTCCTAGAGCTGAAGCTGAAGCTGAGATTTCCCAAGCAATCCCAACCTTCGGTGAAGCTGTTACAGTTAAGAATGTTGATGTCTTCCCTCGGGATGATGACCTTCCCATCACCTCTGCACCTGTTGCTGGTGATGATGATGAAGAAGATTATGATGAAGATGACGAACCTGATCTTCCAGACTCTGGCAGTGACCTTGATGGCAATGACGACGACGATGATGAAGATGACTTCACCATTCAGTATCAACGTCCAACAACTGCCACCAAAGGAGTCGTCCTCAGGGATTCTGCATCCCAGGGGGGAGCAAAAGGAAGAAGAGTCCACTCCTTCAAAGAACCAGGACCCTAAGTTGAAAGGCAAAGTTTTCGCTGAAGAAGGGAACCTGAAGGTACTTTTCAAAAACCTTCAACCCTTATATGAAGACTCTACCTCTCAGGTAGTTGTCACTTCATTGTATCAACTTCATATTCCCTCTACTACATGCGGTTGACTGGAGTGGGTCCCTGAAAACCCTGTCTCCAGTGCTCCTACCGACCAGCAGATGGCTCAGCTTCAGGAGTCGCTCAACCAGACTAGAGTAAAATCCCTCTTCGTACCTCTAGTGGTGATGAGTTTGACTTCCTTTCAGAAGCTGAAAGACTCGAGGCAGTAAGAGCTGAAGAAGAGCTAGAGCTTCAAAAGATGCAGACTGAGGACAGCCTAAAGCTGGCCAAGTCACTAGCTAAATAGGTTCTTCCAAAGAGAAATTCCAAAAAGAAGGTGAACGTTGTCCAAGCCCAAGCTAAGCTACTCTCTCTTGCAGAAGCTAAACACGAGAAAAATTTGAAGCTGGTTGAGCGAGACAAGCGTTGGAGCGAAGAAAAGCTGAAAAAGAGAATCAGTCCTCACCCGATAAAGAGCATCAGCATCAGCAGATGATCCAAAGACGGTGGAACTCTTCTCTCGATGCTCATCACCAGGGACAATCTCGATGCCGTCACCGAGTACCCTTCCTACCTTGGCCATTATGGATACAGCGAATAGCTGGATATCAGACAAGCCATTCAGCGATCCAAGTCTAGACATAAGCCGATTATTAAAGACATCATCAACGATCTCATCAAAAGGATGTCCAGGTATGTCGCAATCCCTGACAGGTCATGTCTGAAGAAGGGAGGAAGGAAGAAAGTATTCTTCAATCCTAATGATGGACCATCCCTGAGGAACGAACATGAAACAAGGTTCTCCTTAGATGAAGTCCTGGAGGAATACGAAAGTATAAACATCTTTATGTTGAATCTTGATATGCCAGAGAAGGGTCCTTATATACCCAACTCTATGCACTTCAAACCTGAGTTAGGAATTATATTCCTTGACTATGAAGCTGAAGTAAGATTTCAGAGAACGTTTGAGTTACATCTATGCCCGATGGGACATCTGGTTTATCTTATGTTCTGGATAGATGATAACTTGCAAGGAAAAGTGGTGCACCGAAAGATACGAAGAGAATTTCTACGTCGAAAGAAGCTTGGAGACGATGTACCTGACTACATTAATCTAAACATCCTAGACTAGTTTATTTTTCTTTTTAATATTGTCCACATTTTGTAATCTACTTACTATGTCTACTTTCAGTGAGTAATCTTATATTTTGTAAGTTTAGACATGTACTGAACATCTTGTAATATTTCCACTAAATATAATATAAGTGTTTTTGTGCATCATTAAAAAAGATCCCTAAAAAAGGTAATAGGAACACAAGTCTATGAGTTCCAGTGTTACTTTTCACATTCACTGACAATCTATAAGTCAGTGAATAAGTTTTCAGTTTCAGTTTCCATTCTTGTAACTTTTCTTAAATATAACTTAAGAAAATTCTCCAAGTAAAGACTGACTCACTGAAAAAAGATCTCAAAATAGTTAAAAGGAACATGTACTTTATATGTTACTTTTTCTTACTATTATTTGATAAGACAACTTTCTTTATGTTGTCTTGTTATCATCAAATAGAGGGAGATTGTTGATCCTCTCTCTCATTTGATTTGATGATAATCCCTTTTACCCTATGCAAAGTATTTATGTTTCTGTTTTCAGTTCCAGCGATCATCACTGAATCTATTTAGTGATTGCTGAAGAACTTGTATTGTAAATCCAATCAGCAACAGCGATACTTTAAGAAGACAAAACTCACACCAAGGAACCTTCAGAGAAAGTCGAAGACTGAAACTGAAGATTAAAGACTTACGAGTACGTGATCTAAAGTGGTATTCAGTGATTACAACCTTGTCTACATATGTGTGAAGACTGCCTAAGCCACAGCGAATGCTGAAGAGACCTTCAGGTTATTTCAGCATTCAGCGATCAAAAGAAGCTTGTTGAGCACGATTGTTGTTGTCTTGTCCTTTTGCACACAAAGGACAAACCCATACCCATACCCCTTTCTAAACGTTAGTACGGTACGGAGCCGATTAGTTCACTCTATTACCCACCAACTTTATGAAAGGATGTGTGCTCATGAATAGGCTTTTGTACTATTCACTGTAGCAAAGGACAAGCCTTCCCCTTAAGGCTTGACACGCATTCTAACCCTACCATGTTGTATTAAATGTGCATTTAATGCAATGGGTATAAATAGATGTGTTCTATCTCCATGCAGAGATACTCTTAACCCTCACTCTGAACTTACTTACGCTTAAGTATAAGAACACACATCCAAGAACAATTATGCTCATCTTCAAGAGCAAGTTAGAATCTCTTTGTTTAAACAAGTTCTTTCCCAGATAGAACTTACTTTCTTCTACTTCTTTAACAGCAAATCTTTTCTTTATTTGCTAAGAATTAGTGTGTAACTTTAGATTGTTTAGATAGGTTTTGTCTACATTATCATTCTGCAAACAATCTTGTAAAATTTTTATTGATCCTTTCTTATCAATATATATTTTAAATTTTAAACTTTTGTGTTTGTATTCATCCCCCCACCCCTTCTACAAACTGTTATACACATCTTGTAGACCCTAACGAGACCAACAGTATCAATGGGTGATCACCAGGTTTTGTATCCCTGCCGATTCTTGTGTCTCTCTCTTGTTTCGGCAGAATCCACAGCTAAGGGAAATGTGGCAGGATTCATTGCTAACACAAACTCTCGGATAGAGGGCTTCAAACCCCATATGTACTTTTCTACCTTTCTGGATTCTGAAGAAACATAATATTCCATAAACCGAGAATGTTCAATAAATTTTTCAGTATATTCCCTTACAGATCGGTTGCCTTCTCCAGCTTTAAGAAATCCTCTTCCATCTACCTCACAGTTATCTTGGGACAAAATTGTTCTTTAAATCTGTTTACAAACTCTGCGCAAGACATTGATCGTAGAATATTAGGCTTAGCCGATGATTCTACATCCCATCAGTACAATGCGTTAGATTTCAACATGGAAACAGCAAATCTAACTTTGTCTTCCTCAGAGCATTTGCTGGTATTAAAAAAAATTCAATCTCTTTTATCCAGCACATTACCTTCACCGGATCCTTTTCTCCCGAAAATGTTGGGGGTTTACATGTTAAAAACATTTTTATGTCTCCCTCTTTGCTACTTGTTGCTGGAACTAAATGATTTATCCCAACTTGTTCGGTCGGAAATCCCATAATATATATCATAGTTTCCCTTAGCTTACCCATTTCTTCAGCCAGACCATCCCGAGGAATATATTCCAGTTGTGGTACCTGCTCTTGATTGACATTCCCCAAAATAGATTCTCGTTGATCCAGGTGAATATCAGTTTGACTCGTTCTTCCTCTGGCCTGACTTCTCCCTCGGCCTCTGTCCCTAGTTCTTCATCTGCCTCGACTTTTAGAAACATGAGTCAGAGCATTATCAGGAGAATCCTCTCTATCTTCTGGATTGGGGTGGTTGATCCTTTCAGATCTTCTTGATCGACTTGTCATCTGCAGATATTTAATACTAAATATCACGTATTCACATTCCCAAATATAATAAGGTATCTGAGTACAGATATGTACCTGTAAATTCATAATTACATTGGCCATTTATAATTTGAATTTACCTTATATATTATCCTCTTTAACCCATCATATTTATTCCTAGTGATACTATCTACATCCGGGATCCCTTAATATGCAAATAACAGTTTAAGTCTAGACATCATACTCTGAATACCTAAATCCCTTAAACTCAGACTCTGATACCACCTCTATAACACCCCAAACTTCCACATTTGCATATAACATGTACTTCATATAAAAGAAATACAATTTACACCATAAAGGCCTCACTAGTACAAGGATTCTATATACAGAATCTACAACTCAAAAATTCCAAAAAACATATCCCTACACTAACACATGTATAACATGTATCATCAAAATATATCAGTCAACGGGTTGGTCTTCAAACATCAGATAAGCACATTAGGAAAATAATCATATTTTTTCTTTCCCCTTAATATCCCGAGACCCATTTGTTCCTGCAATGCATATTTTAGAAACACAAAATGAGGGTTATACTAGGAGGTCTAGTGACATACCCTTGTTTTGCAATTACAGGGTGAAGATCACCAAAACCTATTTGAAATCCACATTTAAAATAACTAACCACTTTATATCAAATATAACTCAAATAAACAAAACTGCAAGTTATAAATAATCTTACTACATAAGAAGATTAACCACTTAGATTCCTATAGATATCTGAAATACAACTCTTAATCTCACAAGTCACAACTGATTTAGAGTTTATGGTCTCAATCCCCATGGTTATGGAAGAGTAACAATAAATATCAACCCCCAGAGTTCTTGGTTATTATCAAAAGCTTTTAATTTAAATTTAAATAAGAACTAATCAAATAATAACCAATGACCCTCCGGGTTTTATTTCAAATCACTACTCTTTGAAATACTCAGAATGTAATACCTCAAAATCATTTGAAATCACGACAATTAATGTCTCGGGCTATAAGTCGTTTTCCCCTTCTCAATAACATCAATGTTATCATTTCAATGATAACAATATTTCTAAGTCATCAAGTCACAGAGAAATGTTGATTTAGAATTATCGCACCTTATGGATATAATAACAAGAGTTACAATAATTAACATACCCACAAATGCCACCCTTATATTCATATGTACACCTCTCATTGATATCTCACCCTTATCCCATGGTACACTTCTCCTTGATATTCCACCATTGTTTCCTAATCAAAATATAGTTTCATATCAGAACAGACTTATGTCACACATGTCCTGAAAAAACATTTAAAACACAGTTTCATAACAGAACAGACTTATGTCACCACGTCTGGAAGAAACATTCAAAACATACTTCATACCAGAAAAGACTTATGTCACACACATTCTAGAGAAACATTTGTTAAACTCAAACCATGGTTTCATACCAGAACAGACTTATGTCACAAAAGGTCTGGCGAAACCTAGTTCCATAGCATAACAGACTTATGTCACACACATCCTGAAGGAACACTTCTCAAATCAGTATTTCTTTCAAAACAAACTTACGTCACATACGTCTTGAAAGAAAACATCAATATCTTTTCTCGGTTCACAAATTTCATTTAAAAGATACAAAATACCCTTTTCACCATATAAAACAGTTTAAAATTGTTTACACAATATTTGTGAATTACCTTATTTTAAAACACAAGTTTTGGGCAATAATCCCCTTCATCGGCTAATACTATGGCCGATGAACCCTCCTCATTGGTCAACCCTATCCGAACAACACTATCCGGACAACACTTGAAAAGGTCAAACATGTTCATCAATCACACCTTATCCGAATACACCCTCATCGGATAACACGTATCTGGATACACCTTCATCGGATAACACGTATCTGGATACACCTTCATCGGACAACACAATATCCGGATACAATTCTCACTGGTCAACACTTAGCAACATAATTAAATGGTTGAAGCTTTTTCCAATAAGAATCCTCACCGGACAAGGATTATCCGATAACCAATCCAAATTGGTCAACGCTTAGCTACTTCAAACATTAAATCCATAAAATACAATGAGCGATGAGTAACTAACCGAACAATACTATGTCCGGTGAAGAGTCCTTATCGGACAAGGCTATGTCCGATAAGAGACCTCATCGGTCAACCCTTAAAGACATCAAACTCTTCACCGACCAAGGCTTAACCGATGAGGAGCCCTCATCGGATAGTACCTGTCTGTTTACAAGCTCTTTACCGGTCAATGAATGTATCAAGAACATAAAATTAAAACTCATAACACAGTAGATTCTTAAAGCCATTATAACCAGCAATAAAATAGATTCAAAGGTTTTTTGTATGTAGTAAAACTCACCTTACAAGCAAAGAGTTTAAATTTGAAGAAGAAAACAGCAGATAAAATCAGTTCTACTTGATCCCCAACTTCAGTTTCTAAAATTGGCAAGAAATTCTCTCTGTGTTTTTTATTCCAAAAAAGGCAGAAAAGCTTTACCTTTCATCAACCATCCATTTTATACCCTTCTTTAAAAGGGAAGGCAGTGTTGAAACACTTCATGCATGTAAACATGCATATTACTCAAACATATAAATCACCCATGCATGCATATTCTAAAAGCCATGCATAATATCAACTCTTCATACACCCATATACTTTCATGCATACACATAAAACATGCATACGCATATGCATATTTTCTCACCACCATTTCATGCATGAAAAATATATACACGCTCACATATTAATCTCATGTAAGCATTGATCACATAATCAGGTAATCACATAATCAGGTAATCACATAATAATTACCTCAGGTGCATAACCCGGACCTGGTTGTCACAATTTTATCAAATATCATGTTATGAATGGTGATATTGAACTTCACTTTATACCTACTGAGTACACAATTAGCTGATCTTTTTACAAAACCCCTTGATGAAGCAAGGTTTAATATTCTAATCAGCGAACTTGGAATGTTGCACATTGAGGATTAATTTTCTCAGTGATAAGCATTATTCAGTACTATATGTGAAATGTTCTAGTGTACCTGTACCCGAAACCGACACAGGTGGGTAGGTAGAGAATACCTAGGGGCGCGAGACAACTCTCTCTAAGGAACTCGGCAAAATAGCCCCGTAACTTCGGGAGAAGGGGTGCCTCCTCACAAAGGGGGTCGCAGTGACCAGGCCCGGACGACTGTTTACCAAAAACACAGGTCTCCGCAAAGTCGTAAGACCATGTATGGGGGCTTTCTCAATCGATCACTGAACTCCTCTAAAATATATCTTGTTCTTCCAAGGTACGCATCTCTATATCTCAATGATCTTTCTTCCGAAAACTTAAAGCACATCATTGAAAACCTTCCTTATTCAATGAACAAAATGTTTTAAAAGATCAACTTAAACAATCAGTGAAGCTTTTCCATGACTCTATGATCAAAAAATTTTGAAAGGTCATATGTTTAGGACGTCATTAAAATCTTCTAAAAATAATGGAAAGTTGTCTTGTCCTTCTCTGACACACCCCATCCAATCAAAATCATATGACGTGTCAAAATAATCATGACAAATCTTCTCATGAACCGTCTTTTCTCTCTCTCTGTTTTCTCTCTCATCTCACTTATAAATATTTCTCATACTCCTCCTTTCACTCTTTACGCTCTTAAAACTTCCTAAGGTTTTTCTCTCTCAAAATGCAAGGACTCTATGAAAACCAAGAACACATACTACTTTCCTTCTACAACTTCTAATCACAAACAGTTTTGTTGTTCTAAATTTTGGACTTTTCTACTCAAAATATTTTGTTTGTTTACTTCTTTTCTCAAAAAAAAACATTTTTTTGTTTTAAAACCAATTTTCTTCTTGGTTTTAAAGAAACCCAAATTTTTCTTTTCCAAAAAGTCTTCAAAAATATTCAATATTTTATTGTTTAGGGTATTCTTTTACCTAAACCATTTGTTGCATACCTTCATATATAAAACAATGCATTTTTTTTCTACACCTAAAACTCGAAAAACCATTCTTTGGCTTTTCGAATGGTTGACTATTACTCTTTAGTATTGTAAGATCCCAACTTGACAAAAATTGAGAAAACTCCATAGAAATGTAGATATTCAAGATTTAGATTGAGATTAGAGAAAGATGATAAACATGAACATGATGAAAACCGGTCAGATTCATTTATTCATGTAAACAGAAAATACAAAAATCTCTCAATCTTTTAGACGACTATCATGTAAAATGAAATAGAATGAACAACCCTAAAATCTTAGTCCATGACACATATAGGGTCGTTTACAAGACAAATAAAGAAAGCATCATCATATACACTCTCCCTTGCTTTATTTAGTAGTTATTATGTGTCACTCTTCAAGTCTTCAAGGCTTACAAGCTCTCCCTCAAATATAGGCTCATATTCTTGAAAAACAGACAATTTGCACTTTTTGTCTAGCTTTTATGACTCAATTTCATTATTGTTTTTGACCATCAAGGAGCCTGATTGAGAGAAAACATAAATCATGCACATTGAACTCCAGACTCTTATATTATTAACAAGATTTGATTCAACCATTTTTGATGAAAATTGAGTGAGTTGTGCAAGTTTTCCCTCAGCTACACAAACGATCGTCAAAACATAAAATTTGACTCTTCAAACCTCATTGAGTAAATGTTCAGCTCCGAACTATAGACTTGAAAAACATATGAGAGTGTCACATGAAATATGTATCTAATGTAGCTTGAATCAATGAAGAACGGACAAGCGAACACCATTCTGAAATCGGAAGGAGTACGAGTGAAAAGCATTGCTTTTGGTCCAGCACCGTTCTGTAGACTTTGACAGTGAATTAGGATTATCCTATCATGGAATTTGAGAAAAATAAAAACTTAAAATTCGTGCATTTGTATTTTATAGTTCCAATTCAACTAGAATCATGAATTTTGGAGCTTCGAGGTGAAAGTTGTGCGCAAAAAGCTACAACAGTGTAAAGCTGACAGCAAGCTTTTAAAAGATCGGGCTATGGGTTGTGGTTCACCATGAGCTATGGTCCACGTGTCCTCTGGTCCATTGAGAGCTTTGGTTCATCACTAGCATATGCAGAGCACCAATTACATATAGAGCTTTGGTCCATATAACCATAGCTTTTGGTTCATCGAAGCTGATCATACATCTTTTTTATTTGAGGGTATCTATGGTCCGTCTTAGGTTTTGCTCTGGCCCATTATGACCAGAGTTCTGGTCCATATAACCAAAGCCTCTGGTCTACCTTTGTCCCCCTTTTGGTCTACCCTCTAGTGTTCTTTGATACACTAATCAACATAGAACGTTTCTGTTCAACAACTTTACACCAAATTTCACACTAAATAAGACCATGATAGCTCAAATACACGACGTAAATAAAATGTGATATATAAAAGGAGGTCGATTTAAGTTGAAGTCGATTCACGGAGAAGAAAGAGCTGGCGATCTTCACTCGTCCATCACTCCCACTTGAAGTTAAGAGGTAGTAGGAGCATGAGATGAGGGCTTACACACAAATGTTATCAAAGCTACTAAGGAGCCTTCGCTGCGCTGTTTTTAACTTACTATTTTTCGCCCATCTACAAGGTTGTAAAAAGAGAGAAAGGGGGCCTATCTAACGAGAGTCGTTTCACGAGGTCCCTATAGACAAGGGGATAAGTGAATTGGGAATTGAATAAGGGAGAACAAGGAGGCACCAAACAATTAATTTATGTTTCTTGTTATCGTGGAATTTATCATCAAGATGGATCATCCTTATAGGGCATTTAGCACATGTCGTTATTCTCGCATCCAAAGGGAATATGTTCGATGGAATATTTTCTTAGATATATTACCACATCCCCAAGGGTTAGGCCCTCTTTTTATATGTCAGTAAAATATTTATACTAAAAATCCCGATTTAAGTAGTCATTTATTTGGCACCCCTAAGGAGCAGGAATTGTCATTTCATCCCTTCTTGGGGGATTCCATCCACAGAACCCAAGTTTATTGCTGACTAATATGATTCATCATCATTTAGCTATTGCACTTAATTTGATCATTGTTGGACATATGTAACTAATTGTGGGATCGACCACAATATGAAATATCTTTTAGAAGCACAAATCCTTCCGGAAGGACGATTAGGACGTGGGCATAAGGGCCTTTATGACAATAAATAATTTGATTCATTTTCAATTAGGCGTTGCTGTAACTTCTTTAGTGGTTATTCTGTTGCTAAGCCGACTAGAAGAGTTATGATTTCTTAGTACATTGTCTTTCAATACCAACCTCTCGTTTTATAGAACGAAAGTTACTGCAAAAAAGGATGGAAAGACGTTAACCTTTCACTATTGGTAAGCATTCCCCTAGTTTTGACCTAATGAGTTTTCTTTATGTTGAGTTAAACCGATGGGTTCGCGTAGAGGCCTAGTAAACGAACAGGCCCGTCCCTTGGCCAGTTAAAACTGTGATTGAGAACAGGGCCCCAAAATTTTGGGGCCCAAATTCACACCCCTTCCTTCTCCATGAAGACGCTTCAATCTTCCCGGTTTACATAAAAGTTATGCCCTTCCTGATTCATCATTCTCATCGTCACCAAATTTATCTCTCTTTAAATTGGGTTAGAAGTATTTTCATACATTTTTTCCGGCGAGTCAAGGTGAGGCGGAGCCACGGCAGCTGCTTGCATTTCTTTCCAAAGGCTACGGTATGACCTGTTTTGACACTTGACAATATCTGTCCATATTTTTCGACGACTATTTTGTTCATCAGACCTCTCTAGAACAAGTTTTTCCTCAACCATGATCACTGGTTTTTGGTCAACGTTGCATCTTCTTCCACCACCTGATTGAAGAAGCAACTTATTTGCTTTTGGTTATCGATTTTGCTTTAGGTTTTGGTTTGGATTACCGACTTCCTTCCTCGTTTTGATTTTGGTTACTGATTTTGTTTTTGGTTTTGGTTTGAGTTACCGATTTCATTTCTTATCGATTTTTTTGATATTTACTTGTTTAGGTTCATTGATTTAGGAAATATCATACTTAGATAGTCAGATTATGTAACTTATGTTTATGCTCATTTTGTTTACATTAGGATTTAGCCATTTAGGAAACCAAAATTAACATACTGTTTGCATGTTTACTGTTTGGGATTTTAGTTACACTTTAGTCTTTAGTTTCAAAAATCAAAAATTCATATTGATTACTTGATTCTATCGGGGTTACTCACATTTTTCATTGTTCTTTATTTACTTATCTCTCAATTCCACAAATTATAGTCTAATTTCTTATGTTCTTAGCTTATTGTTGTGGTAAATTTGAAGTAATGCAACTGGTTTCCCCTTTTGAATTACCTACTATGAAGATTAATGTAGTTTGATTCAAGTCTTGTAACTGTTTGTTTTAATGTCTCTAAGAAATGGTATCCCACTGACTTGTCTCTGTTACTCTTTCTGATACAGCCCTTTGGCCAAGTTCCAGCATTTCAAGATGATGAAATCACCCTATTTGGTGATATCTACACCTTTGTTTTAACCTTTTAAAGATGATATTGTTTCCTTACTTTCCCAAATTCCCATTTCCCTTATTATCAGATTAGTAATTTATCTATCGTTATCGTGGCCCATTTCCCTGACTACAATCAGATTAGTAATCTAATTGTCGGGCAAAAGTTGAGAAAACAAGTTTTTTTTGTCATGTCCCAACCCATCCATGAAGATTCAAAAGTGAACTTCTTTTCTGGAAATATGTATATACTTGACTTGAATTACTGGAAACGAAAGGATTCTTTGTGTTGATAACATAATCACGAGCTATATGTCGATATATAACAAAGAAGTATCCAAGCAAAGAAACCATGGGACTCTTTGGGACAAACCCATTGGTAAAAGCTTCAATTGACCAATTTTAACTTTATATTTTGTCTTGTTTTTTACTTGTTTTATGTGAACTATAATAGTAATACGTGGTAACAGGTGTAACAGGGCCTCCAAAAAGATTAGGACGGCTGGAGATCATGAAATGCATTTCCACATTATTGTGTATTTCTCCAAAGTAGCTATAGCGTCGGTCCCTTATTCACTTGGTCCATTTTCTTACTCGGTCTATTTTCTTTATATAGCAAGTTGTTTGAAACGTTAGTTGGAATTGACCACGGTTTCTTTAGTTGCAGGGCATGGATTCGGTGAAGATGTCCAACGACCACCTTAGCTTAACACTAGGCAAATCTATTCCGGACTCACGGGAGGAAGTGGTCAACAGAGTACTCCTGCTTATTCTATTCTATCATCGCCAATCGTTCTAGCCGAATTGATCACTCCAATAAAAATGTTTATAAGAGCACCCACATAGGGCTTTCATATGGATTGCAATTTGAATTGCAAATACAATTTTGAAGATGATTGCTGCCATGTAGGATTTTGAATTGCAAAATTTGCAATTCCATTTGAAAGTCACGTGGGCACCACTTCCTCTCCAATTTCTTTTTGTTTTTTCTAATTATTTAAATAAATTAATTTTTATAATATTAATATATTTATTAATTAAATTAATTATTCTTATATGAAAATATTCTATGCATGTATATATGTTATTTAAAAAAATATAAATATAATATAACTAAATTAAT
>NC_037531.1:4269887-4272796 GCF_001531365.2 Cynara cardunculus var. scolymus
AAATGAGAGTGCGAGAAGAGGATATTCCCAAGACGGCGTTTAGGACTCGATACGGTCATTACGAGTTTCTAGTTATGCCTTTTGGTCTAACAAACACGCCAGCAGTTTTCATGGATTTAATGAATAGGGTATGTAGGCCATATTTGGATAAGTTCGTGATTGTAATCATAGATGACATCCTGATCTATTCGCAAAACAAGGAAGAGCATGAGCATCACTTAAAGTTGATCTTGAACTATTAAGGGATCAGAAATTATATGCCAAGTTCTCCAATTGCGAATTTTGGATTCGTGAGGTGCACTTTCTTGGCCACGTGGTGAATGAAAAAGGAATCCAAGTTGATCCAGCTAAGATTGAGGCCATTAAGAAATGGGAAGCCCCGAAGACACCAACTGAGATCCGCCAATTTCTTGGATTGGCAGGTTATTACCGGCGACTTATCGAGAATTTTTTTCTAAGATCATGCAACCACTAACAACTCTAACCCAAAAGGATAAGAAGTTCATTTGGGAAAAGAAACAAGAGGAAGCCTTTCAGACACTCAAACAAAAGTTATGCAACACACCGATCTTGGCCTTACCAGAGGGAGTAGACAATTTTGTAGTCTATTGTGATGTTTCACATCAAGGGATGGGATGTGTACTGATGCAAAAGGAAAAAGTTATCGCATACGCATCAAGACAACTGAAGATTCACGAGAAGAATTATACTATTCATGATTTGGAGTTAGGAGCGGTGATGTTCGCACTCAAGATCTGGAGACATTATCTCTACGATACTAAGCGCACTATTTTCACGAATCACAAGAGCGTTCAACATATTCTTGACCAGAAAATGCTGAACATGAGGCAACAGAGATGGGTGGAACTTCTCAACGATTATGACTGTGAAATAAAATACCATCCAGGGAAAGCTAACGTGGTAGCAGACGCCCTAAGTCGAAAAGAAATAATAAAACCGTCAAGAGTACGAGCCATGGGGATAATAATTCAAACAAATCTAAAAACGCAAATTCGTGAAGCTCAAGAAGAGGCGTTGAAAATAGAAAATCTGAAGAACGAGACCCTACATCACTTAGAGAAGGAATTCGAAACCCGAACAGATGGAGTACGTTACTTTAGAGATAGAGTTTGGATACCAAAGGACGACAAACTTCGGTCAACAATTTTGGAGGAAGCATATCGCTCAAGATACTCAATCCACCCAGGAACTGATAAGATGTACCAGGAGCTAAAAGAATATTACTGGTGGCCAGGAATGAAGAAGGACGTTGCTTTGTACGTAAGTTGATGCTTAACATGCGCAAGGGTAAAAGCAGAGCATCAAAAACCGTCTGGTCTCCTTCAACAACCAGAGATTCCCGAATGGAAGTAGGACCAGATAGCAATGGACTTTGTTACTAAGTTACTTAGGACTAGGAAAGGGCATGACTCAATTTGGGTCATAGTGGATCGGCTTACGAAATTCGTGCACTTTTTACCTGTTCGAGAAGACTTCAGTATAGAAAGGCTTGCACAAATCTACATCAATGAAATAGTTACACGTCATGGTGTGCCTATTTCCATTATTTCGGATAGAGATACACGTTTTACATCACGATTTTGGCAGTCTCTTCAAAAGGCATTGGGTACGCGCTTGGATTATAGCACCATCTATCATCCTCAAACAGATGGACAATCGGAAAGAACAATTCAAACGCTTGAGGATATGTTGCGTGCGTGTGCAATAAATTTTGGTGGGAGTTGGAATACCCATTTGCCCCTTGTTGAATTCTCTTATAACAACAACTATCACACCAGCATACAATATGCACCGTACGAAGCTCTATACGAACATAAATGCAGATCGTCGCTTAGCTGGGTAGAGATCAGAGATAGATAGTTGACAACGCCCGATATTATTTAGGAAACCACCGACAAGATTTCAATCATCAAGGAGAGACTCAAGACAGCAAGAGACCATCAGAAGAGTTATGCGGATAATCGGAGAAAGCCGTTAGAATTCCAAGTGGGGGATAAAGTACTCTTAAAGGTATCACCATGGAAAGGACTAGTACGATTCAGGAAGAGAGGCAAGCTAGGTCCCAGATACATTGATCCATTCGAAATACTTGAAAGAATCGGACCAGTGGCGTACAGGTTGAAGTTGCCACAAAATCTAAGCGCCATCCATGACACGTTCCATGTGTCGAATCTGAAGAAATTCCTAACGGATGAAACAATAAGTGCTACCCCTGGACGACGTTCAGATTAGCGATCGGTTACACCTTGTTGAAGAACCAATCGAGATACTGGACCGAGAAGTTAAACGGTTGAGGAGCAGAAAAGTCCCTATTATTAAGGTCCGCTGGAATGCGAAACATGGTCCAGAGTACACTTGGGAGCGAGAAGATTTCATGAAAGGCAAATATCCGCAACTGTTTGCAGAAAAAAAAAACATCCATTGGCAGTAGCAGTCATTAAATTTCGGGACGAAATTTCTCTAACAAGGGGAGACTGTGACAACTGTCAAATTTGAACTTCCAGGTTAGCTCTTATTAAGTTTATATTAGTGTTATTGAAGGTAACTTATAAGATTAGGAGTTAGTTAGGTTAGTCTGATCGAAAATTTTCTAGAGATTCCGGCAGTTGCTTAGAAAGTCCGGTTTCGAACCGTAACTATCTGAAATGTCCTATACAGTGCCAAATGCTCCAATTTATACCCAATTTATATAAAACACAAAGTTTTGATGTTTTAAATATAAAACCTTTTTATTTAAATGAATTTAGCCATCATGGGTTTTTAATTTGAAGAAAAATGTCAAAATTGAGAAAAATGACATTTTAGCATTTTGGGCTTTGGTTTTTAAAAAAAAAAAATATATATATATAGAGGTTGGGCTTGGGCTCCCATGGCCGGCCCCTCCCTCC
>NC_037531.1:4272981-4274905 GCF_001531365.2 Cynara cardunculus var. scolymus
ATTACCCACATATAAATAGCATCATTTCTCCAATTACAACTCATTTTCTCATTTCAAAACTTGAAACTCCCTCTCTTTCCCTCTCTAAACTCAAGAGTCTCTCAWAGAATCATCTTCTTCATCCTTCCTACTCCAGCCCATTTCTCCATATTTCTCCATCAAAATAGCAAGGATTTTGAAGATATTACATCCCTCTCATCATAAATCAAGGTAACAACTTCATCTCCATCTTTTTCTTGCAAATTTTGCGGGAAAAACCCACTTTTATGCATTTCTCTCTACTATCTTCTAACCTCCGAAAATTCTGAGTTTTAGGGAGAGATTACACACCAAAAACATGTAAAAATGTTCATATGATGGTGGTAATCTATGACCCAAACATTAGAACTCGAGAAAATGGGTAAAATCATGTTGCATGTGGGTTTGTTTCTTAAAAATGGCATTTTTAGGTGCTGACAGATTATGTGCATGTGAACAAATCGTCTATATCTTGAAAATGATATGTTCAAATATTATGAATCTTCTTCTAAAAGTTTATTTATTGAGTTGGGGTTGTAATCCAATTGGTCTCACTCAAAAACATTGAGTTTTGACTCCCCAAATACTCAAAACATCATATATGTGCATCTGAGAGTTTTTCAGTAGGTAAACCCTACTTTAAACAGCCATAACTCTCTAAATAATCATTAAAAGTCATTGATTTTTCTTCTGGATATTAGTTTAATGAGTTACCTTTCAAATGCCACCGATTTCATTCAATATTATGGTGATTTGAGGTTTTAACTACTCAAAACAAAGTGAACATGCAATCTGTCCGAATCTGACAGATTTGTATATGTATGTTCCAATGACCATATCTCTTTCAAAACTTCATGAAAAAGGATGATTCTTCCTTTGAAAGTTAATTAAATGAGTTATCGTCTGCATGCAAGTGGAATCACATGAAAATATGGAGTTTTGATCGCCAAACACCTAAAACGCTTTAGGTGTGCAAACTGTGAAACCATCAGTAGGTAACTCCTACTTTGTATGCTAATATCTCTTTATTTACTTGCTCATAGTGTATAATTCTTCTTCTGAAATTTTCTTTTATGAGTTAGGGTTCATATGAACCCAGTTTCACTGAAAAATATGAAGTTTTGAGGCATTAACCAATTTAATTAAGTTAAGTGTGCAATCTGTCAACTAATGACAGATGTGTGCATGTAACTTTATGGTGCCATATCTTCCTCTCAACTCATCCAAAATGAGTGATTATTAGTTTAAAAGTTTTATTTAAGTGTTAAGTTTATAATCCAACTTGAATTTCTGTAGAACACTTAGTAGAACTCTTTATATGAGTATTTCACTAACATGGTGTAATCTGCCATATCAGTTGTGATATATTGTATTGCATAAATTATTTAAATCATTATTACATGTCCAAAATGCATGAAATTTGGTCACAATGACCATAACTCAGTGCTATATCCCATGTAAAAAGATAGGAAACTATCTCATTCTAGAAGTCTCTTTAAATTGATCATTTTAAGTATCATTAGTTTCTGCCCAAAAATGAGATTTTGGGATTATTTGATTTTGTAAATTTTGATCTTTTTATTGGACTATAGCATTATTTCCGGTATAAATTACTATATTAACGAGCATATGGGCATTATGTATATTTGGACTATAGATAATCAAGTTGGACTTATTAATCCCCATAAGTAGATTTAAACCCATAAGTGACGGTTTTGGATATTCCTCTTTGATAGGGAATCGTTAAGCTCGTGTGGTGACCGGATCGTATCTTTAATTTGCGGAGTTTTGCAAAAGAGAGAGTTTCACATCCCCTTTTTACCATTTTCACGTTTTGGGGTGAAAAGCATGATTGAAATTGTGATATGAGCTATTTCATTACGGAAAGTGAGTATTCACGGCCCCT
>NC_037531.1:4275465-4280206 GCF_001531365.2 Cynara cardunculus var. scolymus
CGTGTCACAACTATCACCTTTAAATTTCTTTTTGTGTTTAATTTACAAACTTGTCTTTGGAATTGTAAACTTTGGTTGAATGGTGTAATTAAATTTTAAATGTATGGTTGTGTTTCTTTATACTCTATTGCTATGAGACTCTACCTGTCATACCTCGTGTTTCTGCTTTAGTGGGGTGTGACATCGAATAATGATTGTTCGATTCTGCTCTGATACCAAGTGTGAATTCCAGTTCAAACACAACAATTCAAGATTAAAAACAGATTGAAGAACATATTACAAAATTATTGAAGAACACATGCCTGATCTTTTTATTGAATGAAAATAGAAAGTACCCAACAATCCTCTCACTCTAAATGACTCTCATTGGAACAAAAACTACTAAATCTCAAGCCCAAGACACATATTTATAGGTGTCACTTACAAGGTATAAGCCCAATGCTCAATGCCCAATGCCCAATGCCCATTACATTACAATACAATGCAAATTTATAAAACTTTCAATATCTTGGGGCTAATGTAGACCCAACACTTAGCCTACTTGAAAAAGTAGGATGAGGCTATTTTACAAATGGAGAACAAAAATACATTGCTCAGAGATTGGCAGATGAAGAGAGATGTTGTTTATGAGCTGGTATGAGGATTTAAACACCTAGATGAAGCAAGCACCATCCTACCCTACCTAGAGATATTGATGAAGGCGCAAGATGAACTCCTGGAAGCTATGATAGCAATTGCAGTTAGACCTACTATGTCTGAGTAGGAGAGGTTCATTCTTCATTACCTTTGCACCATAGGGTTTAATTTTAATTTATTTTTACACCTTTTAGGATATCTAAGTATGGGATATTGTTTTTAGCTTTTATTAAGAGTCTTATAGTCTTTCACACGTTATATCCCAAATAATTTTGATGTTCATGTCCATTCTAAGTCTAGAGCTAGAACCAAGCAATGCCTTTCATGGGCAACAACTTGGAAACTATTTCATACACTTAGAAAATGATTTTGGCCTTCTTTTCTATACACTAGCCAACCACATATACTCTTTTGCAACCTTGAACCATACCTAGTGCCACCCTCGATGAGGACATTGAAGATTTCAAGAGTGGGGGAGGGATATCACTCAATGTTGTAAAAATGATCAAAGAGCAAAAAATTAGTTCAAAACAGCAAAGGCCAAAACAAAATAAGTCAAAGTAGAAAATATGAAATTTGCTGCTATATTGCAGCAAGACAAACTAGTATTTTTAAGTTGTTATAGAAAGAATAAAAAGGAGCCTAAAAGTTGAAAATTTCCACAAAAGCCCTATTGACTAAATTTTCGAATGAAATTTTCCTAACAATATGAAGCTTGAATCGTGGTCTATGGAACTAGAATCTTAGGTATGGATGCACTTGGATTTATAAAAGGCTATAATTTTGGCATGGATTATTATGTTTATTTTGTTAATTTTTTTTTGAAATTGAGTCTTTTATTTGTCATCTTTGCTGCTTGGGGACAAACAACAGTTCAAGTGTAGGGGTGTGATAAGTGTATTTTCATGCCCACTTCTAGTGTAATTTTAGGACTTTAAAAATTATAGTAGTTTGAGTCATTTAATTCATATTTTAGCTTTGTTGAGCTTGGAGCATAGTTAGAGAGTTTGATCTTGTTTTAAAGCGAAATGGAAAAATATACTAACTGTGAGGTTGCTATAGAATTCTATAACATGTGCACCAGATCATCTAAGGAGTTTAGTTGGATTCCAAGTGCTTGTTGAGGAATTTCTTTTGGTTAATCTGAAGAATTTGAAGCTGACTTCTTTCACTTTTTGTTATCTACTAGTTGTGTACCCGCGCAATGCAGCGGGAGCCGTGAATTTTAACGATTTTAAAGTTTTACTGGTTTTATTAGAGAAGATTTAATGATGATATAAGTTACACTTGTTTTTTTACATATTAATACAATTTGAATAAATAAGAGTTATGATTCCAATTACAGTCTATCGATGAAAAAAATTATATGACAATTTAAAATCCATTATATTTAAAATCCAACATACTTAAACGACTCCATAAATGTGTTCGATTTACACCAARAGCAAAGAATGAAGGTATGAGTGAAAGGACATAAATATAAACTAATATCAGCAAGAGCAGCAAGAGCAGCACCAGCACTGGGACCATAACCARATACAATATTTAGCACACCAGGAGGAAGTCCTGCCTGTTGAATGCATACAACATAGAATTAAGGTTATCCTTCAAAATGTAAAGAGAGAGAGAGAGAGAGAGAGAAGCGAAGGAAGTTGAGCAAATTTGAGTGTTACAAATCTTTATATTACCTCAAGGAAAAGCTTTGAAACATAGAGGGCAGATAATGGTGTCTGTTCAGCAGTTTTAAGTACTACAGTGTTACCACAAGCCAATGCAGGCCCAACCTTCCAAGCATACATTAGAAGAGGGAAGTTCCATGGTATAATTTGCCCTGCAACACCAATGGGTTCATGCAGGGTCTGGACATGATGCGGACCATCAGCCTGAATTGTGAGGCCATGGATTTTGTCGGCCCAGCCTATGAAATGGTAACAACAACACCAAGATGGTCAACTCTTTTTAAAGGAAAAGGTATAAATGAACTCAAAGACATAAAGAGTATCATTTAGAATGAACTTCGGGCTAAGTAGTGATCTTATTAAGCTAAAATTTTGTATATAAGTGAGATCATTGGGGTTCATTGTAATCATTAATATACTTAGTAGTCAATTTTTTTACTTATAAGTTATAATCATTTGGAGGTAATTTATATAATTAAATTTAGTTCCCCCTTGACCAATATTTCTGCATCCACCACTACTTACCAGCATAATACCGGAAAAGAYGAATGAGCAGGGGTATTTCATCTGCTGCTGCCTGATCATATGGCTTCCCATTATCCCAAACTTCAAGAGCTGTTATTTCATCAGCATGCTTCTCAAGCAAATCAGCAAAGCGCAACATTATTCTAGATCTTTCCTGGTGACATATATGAAAAATGAATAAGATGCTGATACTACCACTTAATTTGTTGGCTCTTTCTGACGGAAGGATATCATTGATTTCTTAACATTTAACCTCCTTCAGCCCCACACCGAAGTACAAAAATGTCGGGTCAGCAGCACCATCTTTGTAGTAAGCGAACACTGTTGTACTGTCATCATGCATGCTCTCCYCAACAAAACTGCATAACCACCGATGTTTCCACAAAATCAGTACAAATATATGGAAGAAACATTCAACATTACCATTAAAATTGACCAAGTGACAGTCATTGTAGGAGTTCTAACCTCATCAAAGGTAAAAAGTGTAAGTGATCATTTCTTGTATATGAATATTATATACTTCAAAAAATGGACCTAAGACCAAGTCTAATAGTAACATTGGTCATTGTGGTCATTGTCACTTACACTTACATTGCTGATTGAATGTCAAGTTGAAAGACTTGATGGCTGAGTAAATATGTACAAACCTAACCATGCACTTCTTTGGCCAAGATAAATGTTGAAAATATGTTCTACTTTCATCTACTTTAAAAGAGCCCTAAATAAGTCAGGAATCTTGTGGATGGAGAAAGAAAAAACAAGGTCTAACAAGATCCTTCTTTGGTAACCACTTCCAATCACTGCTCTGCACTCGTAACTACAGAAAGATTATTGTAATAATACTTTCTACTTTTCTGTTTCTCAAGTAGTATGATAATTAGAACCTAATCCTAATTCCCCAATTCACAAATAAAGATCTAGCCTTTTTTCATGTAATACGGCCAGCCGACAGAATGACAAATAAAAAAGGCTTCCATTCATATGCAAAGAAACGGATGAACAAGAGACTTACAACTGAAGGTCACTGAGCTTTGAGAGGAGGTACTTGGTTGCTGCCTCAATGTTTTCCTTAAAGTACTCTTGCTTCTCTGCATCAAGCTTGGGAGTAAGTTGTTTGGTGTACCTCTTGATGTAAGTAACAAACTGCTTCTTGTCAAAAGGAGGTTGCTCCTACACATAATGTGTTTTCAAATGGTCAAATAAATGGAATTCTCAAAGTTTATTAGGATACCAGAATACTTTTTACCTGGAGTCTAAAGGTATCAACAATGTCGACGACCTTCACTGCTYGATCAWCAACACCCTYGTCTTCATYACCTCYTTCAGCAGAAGGSTTCGCACCAATGTTAACATCCACTGCTCCTTGTACCACCCACTGCAGACAGGAGTTTTCATATTACAAGTTAGTAACATGTGATTAATCTATAGTTTACTCACAGCTTCCACATCAAARATCTACAAAATGAATGATGGTACAAAATGAAAATGCCAGAAATTCGAAGACCATAACCCTAATTATTGAACAAGAATACCGCATCCAAAGTCTCAAAGATATCCATATACATAATAAATGGACTAATGTTGGAATTACCTGCTTGAAAATGGTACTTGTACCAGATCCCTCTAATTGCCTTCAATTCTCTGTTTCTTTTCATCATTTMTTTCTTTTCTTTTACCATTCTACAACCAATCAAGAACCATAGAACCTTAGAACATGATGTCAATTGGACATTTTCCTGAACTTCGTATACGTGGTGGCATGGTAGTTAGATAATGGAGACCAAAATAGCAAAGTTCATTATTTTTTTGCTTAATTACAATGCTAAAAAACAGATTAAGTTAAAAGATCCACGAACAAACCTCAATAGTTAGATCCACCTAAGCTTTGATGAAAAACCAAA
>NC_037531.1:4280936-4315717 GCF_001531365.2 Cynara cardunculus var. scolymus
ATATATATATATATATATACATATGTGTGTGTGTGCTTCTTATCCCCCACACCAAATATTCCGATGTCCTTATTTTTTGTTGGGTGGGTTAAATATGGAAAAATTTGAAGTACCTGCAAGCAYACAAAACTATTTCAACAGTCGGCATGGCAGCTGGTGGCCTCACAAACRATTCCTGATAAGATGTATCATATTGATATGAGCATTTGGGCCTTGCTATTCCCTACAAAGATAAAATGGAAAGAAATATCAATTCTAGTTTTTGTAATTCAGTTGAAGCATATGTGATATCCACACACTTATTTGTTTAAAAGAGGAGAAAAGAGACCTTTTTTGTTTTGCTTTGTTTCTAATGTCTTTAGATAAAATCTCATAATACCCTGTGTTTTCTTTCTTCTGTATAAGCAAAAGAATATTCATCAGCTGATTGTATTTAAATGAAGTGAATAATTGACATAATCGATATAAACATATTATTAATATTTGAATTTTTTGGATATAAGCAGACAAGCAAAGGGCATAGAAAGAAAATATCAACCTTTAGTTATCTTAATATCGTAAGTTGAGATTACTTTACCCATAAAAAATAGCTTCATGAAGAAAAGATACCTATTTTTTTCCAGTTCTTGCCATTGAATTGTTGAACAGTTTTACATAACGTATAAGGGGGCATTCTTCATCATTTCAGAACCATAAATTAGAAACTAAGGCCAATAGTCTAAGGTATAAGGTTTTATGTCTATGAGATTGAAAGGGGACAACCCAATGCATAGTTTGGAATAATCTACATACTTGCAGAACTTATCGTATCTTCCTTTTTATGTGATTCATCTTCACTTAATAAAGTTCAGGGTGGCATCAATTGAGAATGAGAACATAAGAACTCAATAGTAATGATTCAAGTATTAAGAGAAGGTTTATGAATCCGCTTCAAAAGAAATATTAAGAAACTTAAACATCCCGTATGTGTGCATCAATATTCAAAAATCAAAAAATAATTCAGACCGTAACATATGAATTGAACCAAAATCAATTAAAAATAAAACCTAATACTCTAATACGCTCTGACAATAGTAATTCAATAAAAAAATAAACTCATAATCGATTCTAAACAAAACTGAAGAACAAAATCGAATGGAATTCAAAATCACCTCTTAAAATGGAAATCTTAATCGAAATTGAAATCGAAATCAATAGGGTTTTGAAGAGCATACCTCCAAATTAAAATTGAAATGGAAATCGCTACGGTTTTGAAGAACCTGTGAAATTGAAACATCATGGAGGAGGGAGTTATATGTATCGATGAGGTTGTGATACATCAAATCGGATTGATACATGAAATTGTTTTTGAAGACTGTGAGAGAAGAAAGCAAATTGAACATCTGTTCGAGGTGATACATCAAAACCACAATGTTAACCTGTTCCCGGTGAGTCAAGGAAGAAAGCATCTCTGTTATACCCAAATTTGTTTGARCGCATMTGAGACACTGAAATAARAATGTGCAGAAGACTGTAAGGGAGAAAGCACGTTTGAAAGCTTCCGATTAGGTTTTGGAGTTAGTGGGTTTAAAACCCTTGCACAAAAAACTTGTACCTTATGCATTATATTTGGTAATTAAGRGTTTTTTGAATTTTATGCATAAAACCATTGTAACTTATGCTTTAGAAGTTGTAATTAAGATATTGATCTAAATGGTTATATATGTAGTATAGATTATTTTACTTTTGGGATATAACCCCAAGTACTCTTAGATGCTCTTTTAAGTTATACTTAAAGTAAGTTTTTATGGTTATTATCCAATGGGTCATGCTTTTATTTGATTCTCTTAGTAGTTTAGCCTACTATGAATAATAGACTTCAATGTTTCCGTACGTATGCAAGCAAGATGGAAACAAGTTTTTAAGCATGTGGACATTTGGCTAGTTCTTTACTTTATGCGAGTAATCTTTTGAAGTTACTTTATGTTTCTCACGCTTTACATTTCTCATATGTTTATTATAAAACCCAAAATTTTAAATATTTAAGGGGCTGTTTGACAGTTGCTGAATGATTAAGTGATTAAAATGATTAAGAAACTCTCATGATATAGTGAAAAATGAAATATAATTATTTGGTAATTGTTTACATTGAATTTAGGGCGTTGAATGGTTAAGGGAGACTCATGATACAAAATCAATCAGAGGGTTTTAAAACCATTAAGAGACAAACTTTTTCTTTTTTGCCAAACAAGATTTACCGCTTAATGATTCAGATGTTGCCTCTTAATGGAACTATTAAGAGGTAAACAAACAACCCCTAAATAATATTATTTGAGCCTCTAAATATTTATTTGTTAAATTTATTTGAAGTATGTAATTAGTTGAAGAAAATAATTGTAGAAATCTTAAAATAAGATATAATGAAAAGAAAGGCAAAAGAGAAAATAAAAAACCAATTTTTTACCCATTATAGCATTGGGTAACCTTTTGATTAGAACAATATAACAATATTAAAAAATTATAGAACACAATTTATTCCGTTAACATTTTAGAGAGAACTTTAAAAGATATGTATTTTTTTGAACAACATAAAATAAGAAGTGTTATCTTTTTACAAACAAAATATATCTCGAAAATAATGTAGCATATTTAATTAAGAAATATTTTACTATAGAATATTTAATTTGCATGCAACTTAATAAGAAAAAGTCAAAAAAATTAAGTATTTTTTTAAATCATAACAATGAAAAATAAAAATTATTAATAATAATTTGAAATAGGTTTTTATTTATATTTTAATTAAGTCATCAAAATGATGTGTCATCCACATCACCTCATTAAAGTACACAAGCAAAAAAATGTCAAGGGGTTAACCGGTTTAAAAGGTAACAGATTACCCATTACTATAATAGGTAGATTTTTTAAAGTGTGATGCCTTAACAAAAAATAATTTGAAAATACATTGTTGTAATAAAGAAAAATAAAAGTAGAATATTATAATAAGAAAATTTATGAAAGTAGGTTACTATTTTATGTATTTAACTCTTTATTTTATTGGACCAAAAATGTAAATGAATAAGTTGAGAGGGGCCAAATCTATCACTTAATTAAAGTAGTAAGGGTTTTAATTTGTTTTGGACCAGAAATGTATGTTATCACGTTAGGAGGGGTCTGGTTGTAAATGTCAAAAAGTTTAGGGGGGCGAATATCATCTTTTTCGAAGATGAGACACCTGTTTTACCAACAGTACATGTATGTTTGGAGAAAACAACCCCACAGCCAAAAACTCGCGATTTGGTTCGATTTCATCAACTAATAAGCCAAAACTCTCGCCTATAAATGTAGATGACTTAATTAAGATGGTTTTCATTCAAATAGCTAGTAAAATCATTAAGTTTTAAGAGAGAAATCTGAGTTTGAAGTTCGGAATAAAAAATCTCAGGTTTTCACCGATGTTGGGTGAGATTCTTAACCAAATCTCTTGATTTTTATATCTATGACTTTGATTTTAAGTACTCTATCAAACCCCAGTAGCCTCATGTCTCAGATTTATGTTTACGTGGTTTGATTTTTATGTTTTTATGTTTTGAAGTTGTTGAGTTTTAGTTTTAAAAACAAAACTTTAAATCAAATTTTGGAACTCATTTCTTGACGAAAATTTTTGTACTTTATGTCAAAATGTTGGTAAAAAATATACCAAGAGTTTGATGCAAAAAGAATGAAGAAAAGACGTCAAGAAACGAGCCATTTTCGAGTTTGAAAAGCTCCAATACATGCAGCCATCGCTGGTGCCTATTTGGGTTGCAATCGGGTTATGGTCTGGTCTGGTCGGGTCGGGTCAAGAATCTGACCCGTATCCGTTTACCCATTTAAAAAGAAAGGGGATCGATGGTGCTAAAGACACAGGATTCGAACACGTGACCTCAAGCTGCAACATCAACACCTTAATCAACCAAGCTAAACCGTTATTTGCATTTTATTAACATGAAATAATCTTCTTTTTCCATTATAATGCATTTACAACTTTTAGTAAATTTCATTATAACCCCTAGAGTTCCAAAAATATAATTTTCTTCATATGATTTTCTTAAACTTTCATCAAGTTTTATTTGGATTTTGTAAAATGTAAACTTTGACCCAACTTCGATTATTTATCTCGTTTAGTTACCAAAATGACCCTATAAATAGGAAATCAATATTTTAGCAATTCTTCACGTATTTGCTTCTAAAATTTACCAGAATAACCTTATGTCTTGGGGATTAGTCTATAAACTTCATTTTTATATTATTATTTTTTATAAAATTACCAAAACGACCCTATATTTGGAAATCAATATATTAGCAATAGTTTACATATTTAGTTTATAACACTACCAAAATAACCCTATGTCTTGGGGATTGGTCTATAAACTTCATTTTTATAAAATTACCAAAATGACCCTATAATTTAGAAATGGTATTTAAACAATTACTTTACGTATTTGCTTTATAAAATTATTGAAATGACCCAATATATTGGGAATTGGTATTTAGGCCTTGTTCTGATTATTATCCTTAAGAAATTACCAAAATGACCTCATAATTAGAGAATCGGTATTTTAACAATACTTTGAGTATTTGCTTATTGGACTTTTAAGCACTGTTTTAATATTCGACTTATGAAATGTTTCAAGAATGTTCTAAATTAGGAAAATTGGTTAAAACTATACCTTAGGTATTCTGCTTCTTAAGATTACCGAAATGCCCCAAGACTTGAAAAATTGGTATTCTAAACATTATTTCGAGTATTAATTATGTTGAACTTTAAAGTTATAGAATGATCGTTATTTATATGTGTGTGGCATGTTGACACCATTATTCACTTGCAATTTTTAAAAGAGACGTTTTGGCCATAAAACATTATTTACGTTGCAATCTATTTAGTTTAGCTATTGTGGTAAAAAAATTATTGTTCAAGAATGTGAAGTGTATTGCACATTTTTATAAAATGTACGAGCGACAATTAATTACGGTCACATTATCAATAATATTTCAAGAAAATATTTGAGCGAAATATGAGATATGATGGTATCAGGAGTTGATCAATAAAAATTGTTAAGAGTAGTCGTGCGAAGATTGTTGGAGAATAATAATCAATTTAGTTATGATTATCTAAGATGCTTAGGAATTATATGAATTATAATGTAGGTTGCGGTTTTGAGAAAAAGAACTTATCGAACGCTAACGATTCACGGTGAGTACATTATGCGATTTTTGTGGGATATATACATGATTATTACAAAGTATTTTATCCATGATATTTGTATGATATGTTTATATGCATATGATGATAACTTGATTGTATTGATGTACATGATATTCAAGTATATGCATGATGTGAAAGATGATGATGAGAAAGATTTTGATGACTTGACATTATTAATATGATATTCAAGTATGTGTATGATGTGACAATGATACATATGTGATCTATGTTGTCACTTGCATGAGATGTATATTGCATGCCACGATGAAATTTGCATTAATGGGTGAGTGTTACAAATAAATGGTATGCAACTAGTATGATTCGACAAAATTCATCCACCACACGGGGTGGGTTGGACATGAAAGGAGGGATTGCATTTCCGAGGTTGGAGTCCTCGTCCATAGAATACACCACATACGCAAATAAAATTGACGAGTTGAGGCCTCAGTTGCATGATAATAACTAAAATACATTAAAACGTTGTTTATATGTGCATGTGATCATGAAACCATATTGTATTCACTAAGCCTTTAGCTTAAAGTATTTTACGCGTCCGCAATTATGTAATGAATTGTGTTAAACACATTCTGTATGTTTGAAATTTTTTAGTTTGTATTTTGTTCATGGCATAAGTTATTAAGAATGATGTCATGACACTCGAAAGAAAAAAAAATCGGGGCATGACATTTACGTTTCTCACACTTTACACTTCTCACAAGTTTATGTTTCTTGTATTTTACTTTTAAGCATTTCTCTTATGTCATTTGCATTCATATATATACTTTTTTCAGCAATGATGGGCTATAGCCCCTATCTTGGTCCTAAACGTATCTACAAGAGTTTATAGATAACAGTTTGTAGAAAGTGGAGGGGTTGAATACAAACACATAAACTTTCACTTTTTAAATTTGTTTTTTGGTTAAAGAAGATCAATACAAAATTTAAATATTGTTGCAGGAAAAGATAATGTTAGGACCTAATCTAAACAATCTAAGAATCACGCAGAAGATGCACAAAGAAAGATAAGAGCAAGAAAAAAGAGAGTTTTGAAAAAGAAGAAGGCGTTGTTGAGAAGAGGAGTCTTCTTAGTTATTTCATACCCATTGCATTTAATACAAGTCAGAGGGTACAAACCACGTGGCAAACTTTTATTGGAGAGCTTGTCCTTTTTCTTTAGATATGCAAGCTTTTGGCCGCATATGAATAGTTGACTTTTACAAAGTAAGTAAGCACGTTTGAAGACCATAAAGTAACTCCGTACATGTACCTTTTTGTGTAAGGTTTGGGGTTGTTCTTTTGTGCATATATGATAAGAGAAAAACTAACCTTGTAGAGCAAGATTGATTTGATCACTGACACTGATTCATCTTAAAGGTTCGTCAATGTTGGCTGAGTCTTGGTTAGACTTCACACTTTGATTTAAACATTCTTGTTATCGCTGAATCCACTCAGATCATGAACTATCATGTCTCTATCTTCAGCTACTTCTTCGACATTGCTGAAGGTTTCTTTGTTATGAGTTTTGTCTTCAAGGAATACTTGTTCTTTAGGAATGTTTATAATACGTGTTCTACGATCACTAAACAAACTCAGAGATTACCACTGAAATTGAATAGAAGCATAACAAAGTTTATTTCACTAAGTATAGAGGGTCATCATGAAATCACTGAGAGAGTTTGGATCAACAATCTACCCCTATTTGATGATGACAAAGCAACATAAAGAAGATTGCTATCTATTACATTGAGGAAATAAAACTTGTAAGCTACATGTCCTTTTTACTATTTTGGGATGTTTTTCAGTGTCAGAAAGTACTTTGTTGAATTTCATTTAAGTTGTGAGAAGAAATTACAAGAGAAAATGAGATTTATATAACTGAGAAATTTTGACACTAATAGCATATTATTGATAAATTTTTAAGATGGGTATCAGTGAATGTAATAAGAATGGATAGACAATAGGACTCATATATACTTGTTTCAGTTACTGTTTTCAGGGATCTTTGTTAGTGTACGAAAGGATAATTCTCTTTGGAAATTTCATGAAGTTGAAACTGAAATATTACAAGAGAGTGAAATTATAATTGGTTTAAGGACTATATATAAGAAGTCTATATACTAAAAACTAGAATTCTAATAAAGTTACAAGATAGAAAGTCTCAGTCAATATCGCTAAAAGAGATGATCAGGGACATCTTCTCATTGGTTCTTTCTCTTTAGCATTTCTATCCTCATCTTGTTGTCCATCATATTGCCACAAATATCTTCATTTAGCCAAGTTTGAAGATATTCTAGATGTTCCATAGGGCAGCGATGGAGTTCTGAGACTCGCTGAAACCTATATTGACCATCATAGTCAATGAACATAAGTTCATACTCAGTTTTCACATGTATTGAGTTGGGAGTGCAAGGACCCTTCTTAGGTAATGATAGGTACAACATTGAGATGTTTGGCTTCTTCATGTACTTGAAGAGTTCATCCACTGAGAATTTTGTCTCATGCTCTTTCTTGTGGGATGGTGCCTTTTCAGCACCAAATAGGGGTGTTCAAAAAAATCGGCCGAACCAAGTCAAACCGGCCGAACCAAGTCAAACCGGACTGTTTTTGGCGGTTTGAGCGGTCTGGCGGTCCGGTCTGGTTTGGAAAATAGCTAAACCGGGCGGTCCGGTCCGGTCTGCGGTTTGGAACCTCTTTTGGGAGGTTTGGACCAAACCGTCCGCCAAATACATACATACATACACACACACACACACACATATATATATATATATATATATATATATAGGGTTGGATTCACGTGAGACCAGCCTGTTTTCGTGAGACCCGTGAGACCACATTTTTACACGTAAACTTCACAGCAAAAACATTGTGAAGGTTAGAAAAAAGTCGAACCTTCACAGCAAAAACACTGTGAAGGTTAAAAAAAGTCACCTTCACAGCATTTTTCTGTGAAGTTTCAAGTGTAAAAAGGTGGTCTGACAGGACTCACGAAAACAGGCAGGTCTCACGTGATCCCAACCCTATATATATATACATATATATATATATATGTATTTGGCGGTCGGTTTGGTCCAAACCACCCAAAAAAGGTTCCAAACCAGACCGGACCGCCAGACCGCTCAGACTGCCAAAAACAGTCCGGTTTGACTTGGTTCGGCCGGTTTGAGCGGTCCAGTCCAGTTTAGACTTGGGATCATGTGAGACCAGCCTGTTTTCGTGAGACCCGGGAGACCAGCTTTTTACACTTGAAACTTCACAACAAAATGCTGTGAAGGTAACTTTCACAGTGTTTTTGCTGTGAAGGTTCGACTTTTTTAAACATTCACAATGTTTTTGCTGTGAAGTTTCAAGTGTAAAAATGTGGTCTCACGGGTCTCCCGAAAACAGCCTGGTCTCACGTGAACCCAACCCTATATATTTATTTATTTATCTATTTTAATATTAGCAAGCCCAAATTTTTTAACTTATTGGCTATGACCCAAATATATCCCTAAGCCTAACATCTAACATAATCAAAATCGACGACTAAAATCATTAAATCATTGAACATATCGACACATTTGATATTGATGGTCTTCAAATTTTGAAATCCCTCAAGAACTCCATCAATCTATTGATCTTTCTAATCCATGGTTTGATTTGGCGCACATCATTAAGACATCAACCAAGTGATTCAACCAACTTAGATTTGGCTTCTATTTTGTTTGGTCAAGAACTCAAGACTCAGAATTGAACCGTTGAAAGTTGTGAAGTCGTGGATTTTGTTACTCAATACTCACAGTAGAGTTGTAACTTTGTTAATTTGTTTGTTTTTTTATTATGTTATATATTTATTTGTTTGTACTTTGGATTGCTTCGACTTTGTACTCAAGAGCTGCTTAATTTTTTTTGATTAACCTGAATATCCAACCCGCTATGCAAGCCGACTAATCACAGAGTGACCACCTGCTTTGCAGATAGCCCGGAGTCACCGTATTTGAACCTCCGTGGCCACAAGGGGACTTTTATTCCTCCTTGGATTTGAACCTGGGACCTCCTGGTATTTTTGACCTTTGGAGCCAAGCTCAAACCAATCAGGCACCACCCTTGTGGTTTAGCTGCTTAATTATTACATTTATTTGTTTAGATATTTTGTTTTGTTAAAATGGATATTTAATCTACAATTTTAAATTATATATGCTTCTAAGTTTAATATTTAAAGTCCATTAAAGGCCCAAACCGCCTAAACCGGTCAAACCAGACCGCCTTTTCGTGGTCTGGTTTGACCGGTCTGGACACTTGATGTCAAACCGCTCGGTTTGAAAATTTTATAAACCGCCCGGTTTGAAAATTTTATAAACCGCCATTACGGTTTGGTTTGTGGTTTGAGGGGTTAAACCGCCAAACCGGACCGCGAACACCCCTAGCACCAAAGATGGTCTTTCTTCTTCGAGAGGGCTTCTTTGGTAGCTGAGGAACTTCAATGATTTTTGAAATTTGATCGAACATTTCATTCAGTTCTTCTTCAATGTAGTCCTTGTGCTTGGACTTCAATTTCTGAATTGCATGCCGGATATCTAACTAGTCGTAGAAGCCATACCTGCTCTGATAAGAAGGATATTCAGTGACGGCTTGTTTATTCTCTTTAAAGATGACCATAGAGACAAGGAGTTCACCATCCTTCATCTACTTACTGATGGTGATGTTCTTTATTCTGTGCGGGTTCATCTTTGTCTCTACCCTTTCTTGGTAGCAATTCAACTTGTAATATGTCAGTGTTAGTTCTTCCTGATTTTCCCTTCCAACTTCTCTTAGGAGTAGGGCCTGAGCACATATCAAGTCATTCTTCTTGAATTTCCCTTCAGCATGATCTTCGTCATGTCGACCTTTGTCTAGCTCTAGATTGTTTTTTAGTTGTTGTTGATGACGTTCTAGCTTTTAGTCAGCTTTTAGGGCTTCATCCTTCTTAGCTTTAGGGAGGAAGTCAAACTCACTGTATCGAGATGTATGAAGAGGGATTTTTACTCTGGATTGGTTGAGTTGACTTATCAGTCAAGCCATTCTTTTTGTCTCCTCAACCTTTGAGCACACAAGAAGTCGAGAAGATCTTCTAGTGATGAGGTTGGTGGGTTCTTCTTCTTCAACTTCTGACTCGAATATGAAGATTGGCAAGTCTTCTACTGTTGAAGGTAGAATACGAGGGCTTGAAAAAAATCTTAGACGAAGTAGGAAGTTCAAGTAGGGAAGTGTATGAGCTGAGAGATTTTGTGGGAGGAAGAGGTAAGATAACATGAGAAAGAATTTGGCAGAAGGATAGATAAGGGTAAAGGACCAATAGGTTTAGTTCAAAGATAGAAGGAAAAAAGATGGTTAAAGCATTTGTTACCTCTGGTAAGCTGAGCTCCTCCTCAGAGATGTGAAGTAGTTCCAGGTTTTCCTCAGCTAGTCCTTTTCCTTTACCTGAATAGGACTGCTGGTTCTAAGAAGATCACTCCCCTGATGGATACTCCTTTGACTGGTTGTCTTGATATGGATTGGACAAAAAATCATCATCATCGTCCTCATCATCAGCGTCATCTCCAAGATTAGCTCCAGTGTCAGGGATCTTTGGATCTTTATTTTTTTTCATCATCATCGTCCTCGTCTTCATTACCAGCATTGGCATTTAAAACCAGTGCAGAGTTGGAAGGGTGAGGGTCTTCAATTTGAGCAACCTCAACGCTCGATCGTCGGAGAAATTCGTTTTCTTGAGCCAGCAACGTTTTTCTTCGACTAGAGCCGCCTCTGTTGTGAAGGGAGCAACAGCTTCAGCTTCAGGTGCTTTATTTAGGAGACGACACTTAGATTCTTTATTTACATTCTTCTCCCCCTCTTTGTCATCATTAAGAGGGGAAGGTACCTGCGTTGAAAAGTCACCAATCTTTTTCTCAATGGAGAGAAGAGCCTCTCCTTACTGAATGTTGAATTTAGCCACTAGGTCCAGCTGTTGACAGTCACTCTCGTTGAATGATTAGGGACAGGTGCTGGACATTGAAGGAGTGCACGGATTTTTTGCAACAACTCACCATGCTTAGTGAGCTGATTCTGAACCTCTACAGCTTGCTTGGAATTATCAGCAATGGCCTTGGAGTTTTGTTAAACCTCCAACATCATGTTCTCCAGCTCGTATTTTGCTTCAAAAACCTCAGCTTTGACAGCAAAGAGGCCTTGGGCCATTTCCTCCTTCAATGCATTGATTGCTTGACTTCGTCCATTTTATCAAGGACGATAGCCACAGTAGGTAGGAGCATCTTGACATCCCCAATCATACCATATTCTTCTGTTTCAGCTTTGGTGACTAGGGGTTCACTCTTCTTAAGACCTAAGGGTTCAATGTTAGGAGAACAAAAATGAGCATAAGATGGCTTAGGGCTAATAACCAAGAAAGAATGAGAAGGAGTCTTTATAATACTTGAGGGTTCCTCAGCAGTATCCAATTAATTACTGTTGAGGCTAAGCATCTCAAATGCATTCTTCAAAGAGGATAGAGCAACATGGGTAGACTTTGGTGACTGAGCCATAGTCATTGTTTCTAAAGAAGAATGTTAGACCTCATAAGTCTTATTTGTAAAAGTAATGGAAAATGTACTAAGTATTGAAGTTTGGAGACCCGATGGAAGAAGCAGCTGAAAAGATTATAAGTGCTGAAGATAAATCTGAGATGCGATGAAGATCCAGAGAGGCTATGAAGACCTGAAGTACTTAACCTGATAATCATCCACTTATGAAGAGTTCATCAGGTTGATGAACTTAGCCTTTCAATAACCCCTCTGGTTTTAAAACAAATGAAGAATCGTCAAGTGTCAAACATAGTTCGATCAACTATACTCAAGCAACCAGATACATAAAGGATCCTGATTGGACACACTACCTGAAGACAGCTGGACAAAACTCGTCGCTAGCATGAATTCTATTATTCTAGGTAGTTAGAGATAACCTCCACCTTCCTAGATAGATATCATATCCTAGTTTATCTCATACTAGATTGTTATCTCTAAGACTAGATTGCTAGTATAAATAGCAATCATATGTCTTGTAAAAGGTGGATACCTTCTCATTATCCTTATTATAGTGAAATTACTTGAAAGTTTCATACTTTCTTAAATATTATTTAAGTTGTTCTTCACTTTCTTCATTCAAACGATAAATTTAGGCTTTTAATCTTAAATATTCATGTTATATTGAGAGATTTATGATCAACAATTGGTATCAAATCAAATTGATTGATTTTCAATCAAAACGATCAATTTGAATCTTAGCATTCAAATCTCTCAATATTTTTCTCTTATTATTCTTCAAATTCTTCAAAACAATTCTCTCAATGGCCAACTGGAATTCTGCATACAGTGTTGGTTCTCTCACCAAACCCTCAATTCTTCAACATGAAGAGTATGCCTAAAGGAAGATAAGAATGATAAACTTCTTTGAGGGGATGAACATGAATCTTTTCAGATCAATCCAGAAAGCCCCTTACATTCCCAAACTCTAACTCCCAGAGTACCCGAAACTGCCACCACAGAAGAAGTTGCAGCTGTAATATGGTAAAAGATGAAAACACTTGGGATGAAGAAAACATTGAAAGGGTGGAAGCTGATAGAAAGGGAAAGAGATTGATAATAATGGCAATCCCTAATGAGATTTTTCAATCTCTAGACTCAATTGCCAAAGAAATTTGGGATGAGTTGGCAAGGAACCAAGACCAGAAAGAATAGAAGGGCCTAATGCCTAAATGAGTACACAAACTTCAAAGCATTGTTTGATGAACCAATCCAGAAGACATATGACCTCTTCAACACATTGATCAATCAATGTCGTAAAAATGACATTGCAAGAACAAAAGAGGAAAACATTGTTTTATTCTTTAAAAGTCTCGATGATGAATGGACACAATTGTCCATGTCCTTACAAGCAAACCAAGACTTAGATAGCTGGTCACTCCATGATGTCTATGGAACTCTTGCTTCTCAAGAGAAAGATATTATGAAAAGAAAGGTGTCCATAAGAGGAACCTTGGCTTTAGCCTCTGAAGAAAAGGAGACTTTCAAAGGTTCCTCCATTGAGCACCATAAAAAGAAAGGCAAGAAGGCCTTGATCAATGAATCTGAATCAGAAAAAGAAGATTCAGATTTCGACGATGATCTCAAGGCATTTGCCAAATCACTTGCTCTAATAACAAAGCAGTTTTAGAAGAAGTTTTTTAAGAGGCCCTATGGAAAAGGCAATAGAAGAGATTCCAGAAAGGGAGAGATTTCAGCCCCCCTATGGACAAAAGACAGTAAAATTTCATCAGAGGGATGAAAGAAGAGAAGAAGAAGAAGAGACAAGAGAAGACAGAAGAGAGGAACAAAGAGAAGGTGGAGACGGAAGAAAAGATGTCCAAAGATGCTTCTGATTCGGAAAGATTGGCCACTTCTCAAAGGATTGCAGAGGATGACTAGTCAAGGATGGAGACTACTACAGAAACAAATGTAAGTATAATCCCAAAGAAAGAAGATTAATGGCTGAGAAAGAAAACTGCGTATTTGACTCTTCATCCGATGAAGAAGACAACAAAGAACTTATCTGCCTCATGGCCAAGTCCTCAGTTGCAGAATCCACATCCGACTCTAATGACCAGGTATATAATTCTTCCCATTATGAAACCAACTCTGCTCCATCAGATCTAGGGTTAAGAGTTTAAAAACTTTCAGAAGATTTTCAAAATTTTAAGGAAAAATTAAACTTTGAAAAATCTGAAATAAAAAAGGTGGGAAAAAAAGTTAGTTTCTACAAAAGAGAAAATAATTTTCTCACCGAAGAAAAAACTTAGATTGAAAAAAAGAAAACTAGAATTGAATCTCTTAAGAGATCAGAAGAATACAAACTTCTGGATCTGAACAAGAAGATCTCTAAAGATCTAGAGAGAAAGGTAAAAGCTTTAAGGGAATGTGAGGCATAAAGACTAAACTCAGTGGCTCTAAAGGATTTCTTTCAGAAGGAAAGACAAATTTTTCATTAGAAACTCCAATTGAATGAACTCCTAATAAAGAAATACAGGGATGCTGAAAATGTTTATGAAAAACTTAATGGTCAGACTGATAACCAAGGCATAGGGTTCAATGAACTTGATTCCTTCATAGGAAACTAGAAAACCACTCTTGAATCCACCTTTAAACTTGGTTGTATACAAAAACCTGACTTTTTTCAAAAACCAAAACTCTCTTTAAAAAGAGCCAAAATAAATCGGAAAACCATATTTGATAGACAAGAATTAAAAAAAGTGGTTTATGAATGTAGCACTAGCAAAAATTTATGACGTAAAAGGATGAAGCCTCAATTTTTTCAACTAAACCAGAGGCCGATGAAAAGTCTATAGTTAAACCTGAGCCTCTGGACATCTCATCCACAAGTACATCAGAAAGTGCTACTAAGAACATTTGAGTAAGGAACCAACGCCTTCTGGAGGACTGGTGAATGATCCAAGTTCTATGGAAAATTCATCTATGAAACCAGAAGCTCAGAATGTTCCAATAGACAGTTATAACCCATCAACTTTAGAGCCCATCGTTGATAAAAATGCTCAAGATGGCTTAGATTTTGAAAAATCTAAAAGAGACTTTCTTGACTCTGATTCTGAAGAAGAAGAAATAATCTGTGAAAAATCGAAAGTAATTGTGGATGAAAAAATAGAAGTACCAAAAATCCCAAGAAATCTTGATTTCATAGACATGTGCACAAAAGTTAAAACTTTTTTAGAAGTACCAAAAATCCCAATAAAGTCATACCTGCCAAGGAAGTTCCACAATCCAAGACCCCTCTCTCTAAATTCATAAAGTTCACTCCTGAACAGAAATAGAAGTGGCTTGCATCTAAAAATTCTAACATTCATATTTCCTCTGCGTTCGGTTCAATGTTGTGCTTTAATGTTGTATTCAAGCAAGTTTCTCCTATTTTGTAATAGTTTAGTCTTTAATGCTTTCCCAGTATAAATAAGATGTTTAGTGGTGTAATTAGTGTTGAGCTAATCACTTTGTAATTACTTTCAAGATTTAATATCATACACTTGGGTGAAATTCTCTCTCTACATTGATCATATTCTTGATTGAAGATTATCTAATTTCTGTGATATTTTGGGAATTACAATTGGTATCAGAGCTAGAAGCAGCAATTTGATTGAAGGATTTGCATGTTTTTCGAGAATTTTTACACAAAATTTTGGAATTTTCACTGTTCATCACCTGTGTTCTTAATCTGTTCTTCGTGTTCTTGACAGAATATCAATTTTTTCTACCTTAATCTCATTAAAATTGTGTTTTAGGTGTTAAAATTTTGATTACTAAGTTCGCAATGATGATCTGAACACATTTGATTCATAAGTTTTTGCAATCTGATCAAGATTTGAAGTGTTTTTGAAGTATTTTGGATTTTTTCGAAAACCGACTGTTCTTATAAAATTCATAAGTTTTACGAGTTTTGATCCATTTTTTTGGTGAAAAGTTGTTAAATTGTGTTTGTGCTTAAAGATAAATCGGAGACTAGCTTGTTCGATTTAGATTAATCCGTATAATTCCTTGTGCGATTTAAGATTTGTGATATTTTGGATTAATATACCTGTGCGATATATACTTGTGCGATTTAGTCATAATCCGAATAGACTGTGTGTGAGTTAGTCTTTATCCGCTTAGAACTTTGTGCGATTTAGTGTTAATTCGTTTAATACTATATGCGATTTAGTCTTAATCCGTATGAATTTGTATTCAATTTAATATTGAAATTTTGACGAAGTGATTGTTAATCAATTTAATTGTTGAATGGATTGTGATTTTGACTTTCTCATTGGACGGACTTTGACTTTGACTTTTCAAGCGATTTGTGAATTTGACTTTGATTGTTGATCGGATTATTGTTTGACTATTCTTAATCGTCTAAAATTGAATTGATCGGATTTGTGTGTTGACTTGTTGACTCCTTGTGAATTGATCGTATTTCGAATAGTGTGTGATTTTAGCTAAGTGTATTGTTCGTATATCAAATCCGGATAACCTTGTGCGAGTTTCAAAGTTTGACAATCTTAATTGTCCGGACTTCTAATCCGGATAAGGCCAAGTGATGGAAATTTTGCTAAGTGTTGGATGTTTGAAATTTTTGTGTGCAAATTTTTGAGATATTACTGAATTTTAATCTTTCAAATCAAATTTTAAACTGCAGAGATCCAATATAGTTTAATCAGATAAAATGAACTCAAAAGAAGCAATGACAATTGGTATTGATACCAAGCCACCTGTCCTCTTCAAAGGAGACTATAATCAATGGAGAGACAGATTTCTGAATTTCATCGAGCGTATGAAAGATGGAGACTTAATCATGGAATCATTAATGGAAGGTCTAGCTGTGTTTTGGAGAGAAAATATTGCTATTCCTGCAGAGAATAGACCAACTCAAAGAGTTATTAAAGAAAAATCAAGATACACTGCTGAAGAAAAAGAAAGAGCACATGCTGATTTTTTATGCAAATCTTATATGATGCAGGCACTTACAAATGACATCTATATCAGTATTGATAGCTATAAAGCTTCTGGTCATAGTATGTGGAAACAAATCAAGAAAATGATGATGGGTTCCAAAATTGGAACTCAGTTAAAGATTACTAATTGCATAATAGCATATGAAGAATTTAAAGCCAGAGATGGAGAGTGTCTTGATGATGTGTATGATAGATTGACCAGACTGTTGAATGAGCTGATGAAGAATGGTATTTCTAAGACAGTAATTGAAATCAATGTTAAATTCCTCAATAATCTGCAACCAGAGTGGAAACCTTATGCAAACAATACCAGATATAATAAATCTTTGTCTGATATTGACATACATGAGGTTTATGAAACTGTGAAACAAAATGAGGAAGATGTCTTAGAAGTCAGAGATCTGAAGAAGAAAAAGGAAAAGCAAGTTACTGATCCTTTGGCCCTTGTGTCCAAGAAGAAAAATAAGAACAAGTCTGGCAAGCAAGTTAAAGAGGTCATTCAGACAAATGAATCATCCAGTGAAAGTAGTGACAGTTCTGACTCTGACTCATAAATCAAAGAGATCAAACAGGCCATGGCAATGCTAACAAAAGCCTTTCAGAAGAAATTTCAAAAGAAACTGTCTTCGAACAATCAGAGATTTTTTTCGGGCTCTAAATATGATTTTAAGGATAAGTTTGGAGAAAAGAAGAAATATGAAGAAAAGAGGTACGAGAAGAAGCCTGAAGAAAAGAAAAAGTTTATTAAAGGAGTGGCAGATGAGAACACCAAATGCTACAACTGTGGCAAGTTGGGGCATTTTGTTGTTAATTGTAAAAAGCCGCTTTCAAGAAATACCGACTACTACAAGAATAAATTTCTCCTGTCAAAACAAAGAGATGCGGGAAATGTGTTAATGGCTGAAGATGACCACTGGCTAAATATTACTGATGAGGATGAGGAGTCAGAAGTTGTGGCTTACATATGTCTAATGGCTAAAACTGAAACAGACTCTTCTGACGAATATGAGGAGGAGAGTGCTGAGCCTACTGATGAGGTATTGGAAAGTTCGTGCATGCAACAGATCTAAAAGATGATGTTCAAACTTCAAAGTTTTCAGCAACAATTAAAATCTGAAAAACAACGTGCTAATAATCTTCAAAAAGATATAGAAACGCAAAAAGAAAATACGTCAAACTTTTTAATGAAAATTTTGATTGGGCACAATCTTTATTATTTGAATCAAAATCTTTTCATGAAAAATCCAACATTTTAAAAACTGAATTATCTGATTCAAAGGAAAGTATAAATCTTTAGAGTTGGTGAATGAAGATTTAATTGTTCAAATCAGTAAGCTTGATTTACAAATCAAAGATTTAAATGAAAAATTGAAAGCTCAAGAAGAAAAGTTATATAAGAGAGGGCAAACTGATCAAACGCTTTTTCTGAATAAACCTTCTGAAACAAGATTTTTTAATCATCGGGAAGGGTTAGGGTATGAAAATCCAAATCGTTTAGAAAAAGCCTTATATTTAACCCCAACCTTGTACAAATTTGAATATATTGACTGTGGTCCTGAGTTTCAAATAAAATTTACTTAAAGAACAAGAAGATTTTTACCGAAAAAGAAAGGACAAAATACAACTTCCATTTGACTACACAATATTAAATGAAAGTTATAAAATACAAGTCTCTCCAATTTCAACATATTATTTCCATAATTACTCATAAGCAGAGCTTGAATCTAAACCTGCTGAACCAAAATTTTATACACCAACTTTAATTTTGGAAAAACAAGCGGTTCAGTTAGAGAAAATTTTAAATGAAGAAAGGCTTTCGTTTAATAAACAAAAATAAGAATTTCTAAATAAAATTGAAAATTTAGAAAAAATTCTAAAGTCAAAACGGAACAAGCTGAGTTTGAATATTTTTCATGTTCAAAATCTTTAAGTGACGCTTCTGAATCAGAAGACTTAAAAGTTTTAAATGAAAAAATAAGTTTTTCTGACATCTTGAAGTCAGATATTTGTTTGGACGAAAAGATTTATCAGTTTGATTTCTCGAAAGAACTACCCAGTCATGAGGATTTTATAGTTAAATATGAAATGACTGTGGATTATGAAAGAGCTTCAGATTTTAAAAAGAGTTCTAATAAAAAAAACCTGTTTATGAGAATTGGTATTATAAAAAGAATAAAACTAAAAGGAATTTGAAGAAACAGAATAAGCCTAGTTAAAAGATTCATAAACAAAAGATTCATCGTTCATTCAAAACTAATGATTTTATTTCTCCTGTTTCAGATAATGCATTGAAGTTTAAGAAGGTCTAGATAGTGAAAAGATACAGATATATCATCAAATCAACATAAGAAGAAAAGTTCTGCTGATTCTTCGTTAAATAATTCAGCATTGAATAATACTGTAAAAAGATATTCAGTCAATGAATTGTTTGATATTAAGAAAAGCAAAATCAATTGTTCTCCTTGTCAATGGGATGAAATGTTTATGTCTTTTGCTTCTTTTAAACCTCATCATATTATGCATTCTGGTTTATCTGCTTTGTCAAAGAAAATCAATTTCAAAGAGCGTTGGTTTGGTTCTTATAGTATACCACCAACAAAGTCTAATATGAAAGGACCCATTCTATAATGGGTACCTAAACCCAATTGATTCACTGTGCAGGTAAACTGGCATGTGTGGTTCTTAGACTCAGAATGTTCTAAGCACATGACTGGTAGAAAAGAGTTTTTAACTAATTTTGTTGAATCTTTTGGAGGAACGGTAAGGTTCTGTAATGATCAATACGCGCCTATCCTTGGATATGGTGATGTAATTTCTGGGAACTTAATGATTAAGAAAGTGTCGTATGTCGAAGGACTTGGACATAATCTTTTTAGTATAGGTCAATTTTGAGATAAGATTTAGAAGTTTGTTTTAAAGCTAACCAGTGAAGTATCCGTACTACTGATGGTAAGGAGCTACTAGCTGGAGTCAGAAGATCAAACCTCTACATAATTAACCTATCCAATACACAAGTGGATATTGAAGTCTGCTTGATATCCAAGGCATCCTTGCAGCAAAACTTGTTGTGGCATCGGCATCTTTCACATCTTAACTTCAAGAATTTGAACAAGTTGGTTAGTGACAACTTGGTTAAAGGAATTCCAGATTTAAAGTTTCATAAAGATCATGTTTGTAGTGCATGTGAATTGACTAAATTGCAGAAATCTTCACACAAGCCAAAAATAGAGTTCAATACCGAACGTCCTCTTCATTTACTCCATATGGATCTCTGTGGTCCTGTGTGAGTACAAAGCATTAATGGGAAGAAGCATGTGCTAGTCATTGTTGATGACTATTCCAGATACACATGGATTCATTTTCTGAGGACAAAAGATGAAGCAGCTGAGACTGTTATTTCCTTCTTGAAGACTGTTCAAATCAATTTACAGCTGACAGTTCAGAAAATCAGAACTGATAACGAAACTGAATTCAAGAACAACATTCTCAGCTCATTATTAGAATGTCATGGTATCACACATACCTTCTCAGCAACCCGGACACCACAACAAAATGTTGTCGTTGAACGCAAAAAACAGAACTCTTGTGGAAGCGGCGCGTACATTCTTGACATGTTCAAAGTTTCCATTATTTCTTTGGGCTGAAGCTGTAGCTACTGCATGATTTACCCAGAACCAATCTTTAACTCACAAAAGGTTTGGTAAAACTCCATACGAGATTATAAATAAAAGAATACCTAATATCAAATTCTTTCGAGTATTTGGTTGCAGGTGTTTCGTTCTTAATGACATAGAGGACAGAGGTAAGTTCGTTGCGAAGGCTGATGAAGCTGTATTCATAGGATACTCGAAAACATCTGCTGCATACAGGGTCTACAACAAAAGAACGAAAATCATCAATGAGAGCTTCAACCTATCATTTGATGAAGTAATTGATGTGGCTTCTGAACAAAACGGTTCAGGACCTGGTTTGATAATTAACACTTCGCGGAATGCAGATATCAATGAATCTTTAGATTCTAATCTTTCCAATTTAGATTCTTTGTTTGAAAAAATTTACAATGATTACTTTGACAATAAAGCTAATAAGTCCAATGATTTGTCCAGGGATGTTCAATTTGAACAATAGTTATCTGGTCCATCTATTGATGTTCCAGTAACTAAAACTGAAGAAGAAACATAAGATATTAATGAAGAGATACAAATGGAAACTCCTAATTGCCAAGTTTAGTGTGAAGAGGGCTCAAATATTAATTTGCTAGAGGTGTCGGTCATTCAAGATGAAAATACCTTATCTTAGTCAGATATTCAGCCTATTTCAATTCCAAACAATGAACCTTCACCTGAACCTGCTGCGGAAAATTCTCCCAATTCTTATACTAATCAAAGTTCATATATTCCCCTACCTCATAGCAAAAAGTGGACCAAAGATCATCCAATACATCAAATTATTGGTGATCCAACTACTTCTACTCGTACCCGGTCTGCTTTTGCAAATGAGTGTCTCTACTCCACTTTCTTAAGTAATATTGAACCAACTAAGGTGTCTTATAATAAGATAAAGTGTGTAAACTTTAGATTGTTTAGATTGGTTTTTATTACTTTATCTTTCCGCAAACAATCTTGTAAAATCTGTATTGATCTTCTCTTGTCAATATATATTTTAAATTTGAAAATATTGTGTTTGTATTCATCCCCCCCTTCTACAAACTGTTATACACATCTTGTAGACCCTAACGGGACCAACAAGTGGTATTAGAGCAGTTTTCTATCTTCTCTAGTTGTTTGGTTGTTTTTCTGCATTACATTATCTCCTTCTTTAGATAATTTTATTGCTTTTAAAATGGCTTTACAAAACATAAATACACACGTTCAAGACAATGGCTCTCTTGCCAAACCTCTCCAATTCATCCGAGACAACTTTGGTCTATGGAAGAATCGAATGTCCCTCTTTCTGGAAGGTGTGGATCCTGAAATTCCACACTATATAGAAAATGGACCATATGTACCATTTGCTATTTCTCTGGCTGTTCATGAAACAGCTACGACTGCTGCAATATCTGAATGACAGATTCCAAAGCTCCCTCATCAGTGGAGCGATGAAGACAAGAATAAAATAGCTATAGACACTCGCACTATGTCTATAATAGCTATGTCTCTTCCTGACGAGGTTTATCACTCAGTGATGAAACTCAGGACCTCTAAATCCATGTGGGACACTCTTTGTGTTCAATATGAAGGAACCTCTCAGGTTCAAGAATCAAGGAAGATTAACTTAGTAAGGCAATATGAAAGCTTTCTCTGTGGAAAGACTGAGACATTGTCTGAAGTACATCAACGTTTTAATTGTCTTCTTATTGATCTTAGGACTGTAGGCAGGGAATATTCCGACTCTGAAACTTTAACTTAGTTTATGGAATGTCTTCCTGAATCTTGGGACACCTTTTCCATGTGTCTTAAGATGTCCAGTCACATGTAATCTCTTTCTTCCTCTACTCTCTACGGGATTCTACTTAATCATGAGAAATCTCGTCAACTGAAAAGGAATCTAGTCAAAGATTCCAGAGAAATGAAAAGCTCTCCGTTAGCTTTGATCTCTGAAGATGCTTCAGCTGAAACCCCTTCTTCTTCTTCTTCTTTTTCTTCGACTCTTCCTCCTGTTGTAATTACAGAGTTAGACTCTACTAACTCTGAGAATATACCAGAATTTGATCTTGCAGATTTTGATGAATCCCTGGCTCTTTTGACTAAATCTTTTAGGAGATTCGCCTGCAAGAGTAACTTCCGCAGATCTCCCTCGCTAACCATTAAGGAAAAGCCAATGTCTGATAAAATAGACAAGGCTTCAGCAATCTACTACAATTGTCACCGCACTGGACACTTTGCAGGTGAATGCAGATCAAAGAAGAATGTGATGCCATCTTCCAAAACCCCATCCTCTTTCAGGTCCAGGGATGGCAAATACCTGAAGCTAAAAGAGAAGTATAAGAAGATGAAGAATCACCAGTGAAAGGCCAAGGGTCTTATTGCTGAAGAGCATGATTGGGCTGATTCATCTGATGAATCATCATCTGATGAGGAAGATACAACCTATATTTGCTTGATGGCCAAGGATGTCAAAGAAGAAGCTTCAGAGACATCTACTTCAACTGAACCATCATCCTCTTCTCCTGCTCATGTATGTATCCTGAATGAACCCTCTTCATCTTCTTCTTCTTCTAGCTTTTCTGCACTAGACACGTTGACGGTGGATCTTTACAATGCCCTCAATAGCAAATCAAAAGCAGAAATGCTTAATCTTGATCTTCAAGAACAGTTGAAGATTCGCCATTCTAAGATCAATGAGCTGACCAAGGTTGAAGAAAACCTAAAGGATCAGGTCATTGTAAACCAAGCCATCACTATTGAACGCGAATAGGCTATCGCTGAGCATAAGCGAGCAATCGCTAAACTCAAGGCTGAGAAGGCTACCATTGAAGGGTGGGGCAAAGCCTCTGTCAAAGCCTCTGAGATCATCAACGCTCAGATCATGGCCAAGATAACGACTGGTCTAGATTTTCCTATGATCAGGAAAAACGTGTCACTGACAGGTACATGCTTAATTTTGGTACCTTTGTCTCTTCCATTCCTGACACTTTTTCCTCTCAATCCTCTCTTACTGAGAGTGATATTGATGGAATTCCTTCGAGATCAGGTTGCAAAGACAAGGGTAAATCCATTGTCATAGCACCTCTTCCTAAGAAGTCTAACAAGTCTAATAGATCTAGGTCTATTCCTTCAGCTTGTAAAACTTCTTCTTCATGGACTAAGAAATCTGAATCCTCTCAGGAGTATAAGTCTTAACTCAAGGTGAATGCTTCACCTAAGGACTCCAAAGCCTCAAAGGTTCCTCTAAGAACTAATGAGAAGGGAATCCTTGGAGCTGGTCCCTCTTCTAATATGATAATTCCTGGCCCTAAAGCTACCTTCAGTTATAGGAAGTGTAAACACTGTTGTGAAAATACACATATAGCTAGTAAGTATCCTTCTGCCGCCAATCCTGGTCCACCAGCTAAGGGCAAGAAAGTAGCTAAGGCTGAGAAATCAACCAAGACGAAATCCTCCACTAAGGCTGCAAAAGCAACCAAAGTGAAGCAATCCATTGGAACCTATTCCTCAGGCTCAGTAAAGACAATAACTGTTGCTAAGCCTTCAACATCAAATGTTGTAATTCCAACCAATGAAGCATCTTCATCAGGCTCAATGAAGACTTCCACTGACTCTATCTTACTAGTGTCAGAGGTTGTTCCTCTTTCCACTAAAACTTCTTAAGGTTTAGTGATGTTGTCTACTGACGCTGATTCTTTAGCATCAGTGGATGATGACTCTAACAGTGCTGGACCCCACTAGCTGGGTACCAATAGCATTTTTTAAACTGTTCCCTTGTGCAGGATGTCAAAGGCATATGGTATCTCGATAGTGGAAGCTCAAGGCATATGACTTGAGACAAATCCCTGCTAATCAATTACAAGGAAGAAAGAGGACCTTCTGTGACCTTTGAAGGTAACGGGAAAGGATATACCACAGGTTTTGGTATATTAACCAATGGTACAACCACGTTCAACGAGTTGCATATGTTGAAGGACTGAAGCACAACCTCCTAAGCATCAGTCAACTGTGTGACAAAGACTATACAGTAAAATTCTCCAAGAATTCATGTTGTTTCTACGATAAAGATGATAAGGTTATCTTGACCGGTTCTCACCTAGAGAATGTATATATCATCAATATGAATTCTACTACCACTAAGAATAGTTGTTTCTTCTCTAAAGCCTTATCAGACATCAACTGGCTATGGCACAAACAGCTCTCTCATCCTAACTTTAAGACACTCATTGAGTTGTCTAGAAATGATCTTGTCACTGGTCTTCCTCAACACTTCTTTGCAAAGGAATCACTTTGCTCAATGATCTTGTCACTGGTCTTCCTCAACACTTCTTTGCAAAGGAATCTCTTTGCTCATCATGTGAAAAAGGAAAACACACTAGAGCTAGCTTTAACTCAAAGCAAATCCAGTGACTGCGCCTCTTCAGCTACTGGACATTGATCTCTTTGGTCCAGTCAACGTGCAATCTATTGTTGGAAAGAAGTTTACACTCATCATTGTTGATGAGTACTCCAGTTACACTTGGGTCTTCTTTCTCAGATCCAAAGAGGAAGCACCTGAAGATATCATTTCGTTCATCAAGAAAATAGAAAGTACTTAACAACATTAAAGCATGATCTATTAGAAGTGACCATGGTACTGAATTCAAAAACAGTACCATGGATAACTTCTTTGAGGACAAGGGAATTTCTCACAATTTTTCTTCAGTGAAAACTCCTCAGCAAAATGGGGTTGCTGAAAGGAGAAATAGAATAATCAAAGAGGCTGCTCGATCAATAGTTAGCAAATCTCATCTCCCTACTCAATTCTGGGCTGAAGTTGTCAACACCGCTTGTTTCACTCAAAATCGGTCGCTGATCGTAAAGAGGTTCAATAAGACAGCTTATGAACTTTTCCATGGAAGAAATCCTTCTATTAGATTTCTACACATCTTTGGTTGCACTTGTTATATTCTTAACAATCGTGACCAACTTGGAAAGTTTGACCCTAAAGCTGATGAAGGAATCTTTCTTGGATATTCTTCAGTATCCAAAGCCTTTTGAGTATTCAACAAATGAAGACAAACGATAGAAGAAACTATCCATGTCACCTTTGACGAATCTCAGTCAACTAATTCAAAACCCATCTTAAATGATGATGATGAATTAGAAACCTGGATGTTCTCTCACTATGGACAACCTGAAGCTTCCTTCAGCGTTCCCCTCAACACTGAAGCTCCTGAAGCTGAAGATGATCCATTTATCATTCCAATTGTAGCTAGTCACTCCAACGCATCTTCTTTAGAGATCGTTGTTGTGCCCATTAGTTGTATTCCTCCTTCTATTTCAAACACTGATCAATTAGTAAATGAAATGTCGTCAGCATTTGAACCTGTTTCAATCGCTGAATTTGAGGCTCCTTTAGCTCCTATTGCTGAAGACACTACTGCTGAAGCCTCATCTTCTTTTCCTGAACTTACTTACTCAGATGATAATCCTCTACCAGCTCAGCGATGGACTAAAGACCATCCAATTCATCAAATTCTTGGTAATCCAGATGCAGATATCAAGATCCGTCGTGGTCTAGGTAATATCTGTCTCTTTGTTAACTTTCTTTCCTTAGTTGAACCCAAGAAAATCAATGATTATATCTCAAACCCTAGTTGGATCATTGCTATGCAAGAGGAGCTCATTGAGTTTGATAGGAACAAAGTCTGGTACCTTGTCCCACCTCCTTCTGACAAAACAGTGATAGGCACCAAGTGGGATTATCGCAATAAGTTGGATGAAGAAGGTATGGTAAACCGTAACAAGGCTCGACTTGTTGCTCGGGGTTATAGACAAGAAGAAGGGATCGACTATGACGAAACCTTCGCACCAGTGTCTAGACTCGAAGCAATTCGACTCTTCCTAGCCTTTGCTGCCCATAGAGACTTTAAAGTCTACCAAATGGATGTAAAGAGCACTATACTAAATGGAAAACTTCAAAAGGAAGTTTATGTTTGAACAACCTCCAGGGTTTCTTAACCCTAAGTATCCAAACCATATCTATCGTTTGGATAAGGCTCTTTATGGGTTAAAACAGTCTCCTCGTGCCTAGTATGATACCCTTTCCTCGTTTCTCATCTCTGAGAAATTTGTACGTAGAAAGATTGACCAGACCTTACTTCTTAAGAAAGTTAAAGGTCACATCATTCTAGTCCAAATTTATGTCGATGATATTATATTTGGTTCCACTAATCTCTCTTTGTGTTTTTGGTTCGCTGATCGCATGATGAAAGAATATCAGATGAGCATGATGGAAGAACTAACCTTCTTTTTAGGTCTCTAGATCAAAAATTCAGATAAAGGTATCTTTATCAGTCAAAGTAAGTATGTTCGTGACATGCTGAAGAAGTTTGATCTATCTAACAGTTCATCTATTAAGACTCCAATGGCTCATTCACTCTCTCTCAACAAGGATCCAAATGAAAAGCTTGTAAACGTAACGGTTTATAGAGGAATGATCGGCTCCCTGTTGTATCTAATAGCTAGTCGACCAGATATCATGTACTCTACCTGCTTATGTGCACGATATCAATCTGAACCTAAGGAATCCCATCTGATTGTTGCAAAACGCATTTTCAGATATCTTAAGGGAACTCCTAACATGGGTCTCTGGTACCCTAAATGTTCAGGTTTTGACCTAATAGGTTATTCGGATAGTGAGTTTGCAGGTTGCAAAATTGATAGGAAAAGCACCACTGGAGGCTGTCAACTTTTAGGTGGAAAGTTGGTGAGTTGGACAAGTAAGAAGCAAAACTAAGTGTCCACATCAACCGCTGAAGCTGAATATGTAGCTGCAGGTAGCTGTTGTGCCCAAATTCTTTGGATGAAAAACCAGCTGATGGACTATGATCTTCAGTTTTCAAAAGCTCATATCTATTGTGATAGCACTAATGCTATTGCAATTGCAAATAATCCTGTACTTCATCCCAAGATCAAACATATAGAAATCTGATATCATTTTATCAGAGATCATGTTATGAATGGTGACATTGAACTTCACTTCGTTCCAACTGATTACCAGCTCGCTGACCTTTTCACCAAGCCTCTTAATGAGACAATATTTAACATCTTGATCAACGAACTGGAATGCTAAATGCTAAAGAATAATTTTCAGCTATTAACATCGATCAGTAAGTGAAATGATTCAGTGCTCTATCTCTGTCACTGAACTCTTGAGTAAATATATCTATTCTCTCTAAGGTATGATTACTTACAATGCGCAACGCTTTGAGACATGCAAAAACGACTGTCATACGCTACCTCATTAAATGCCATCCAATCATAGATGAGAATGTGTCATTTTTCATCATGGCCCATTTCCTCAACCGTCGCCTTTTTCTCTCTCCTATCCATTCTCTCTCCTCCTACCTATAAATATGAGACTTCTCTCTCACTTTTTTTCTTTACGCTTTCAAATATCAAAAACGAACCTCTGTCAAATTGCAAAGCAAGAACATCCTTCAAATTTCTTCTAAGACCTTTTCTTCTCAAAACAACTAAGGTCAATATACTTCTTCTTTTCTTTTTATGAGAAATTTTAATGTGTTAAGAACTTCGTTCTCTTAAACAATAAACATTAGTGATTATAAACTCAACCTTCTTCTTGGTTGTAATCACATTTCTTCAAACACACTCTACCTGAAAAACCCTAATCCTTCTACAAGAATTTTTCAAAAGAAGTTTTTCTTGTTCAAAAACTTAAATCTATACACAACTCTTGGTTTATCTAATGTTGTTTTATCTTCTTTTTCTTACTAAAAATAGATAGCTGCCAAGAATGTAGGTTTTACGATTGATGAATTATCTTTCAAGGCCAACAATCATGTTGCCTTGTTAGAAATTCCTTCAAACAAAGCATTCTACAAGGAGGTGGCTGACTTCCTCAAACAATCATCTCTCGCCTTTGCTCTTAACCATGAGCCTATCATGGTTAAGGAAGCCCTCTAGCAGTTCTGGTTTACTGCTGAAGTGATGGACCTTGAAGACAAGAATGGGCGCCAAGTTGAGCAGATCACCTTCACGTTCAACCGCATGACGGTGAAATTCGGAGTCAACACCTTGAGGACTGCTCTTCGCCTCCCCAAGGGCCCCTTTGACAGCGAGCCCTCCACTGTTGAGATCATTTAATGTCTCGATGCCATTGGCTATCAATGGCCAATGAAGGACTCAAATGCTCCCACGAAGTCCTTGTCGAAGATTGAGAAAAAAAAGGATGTCAGCGATCTGGCAATACCTATTTTCTCACTTCATCCAGTCTATGGGTGGAAAGACTGGAGGACAAGACCAGGCCTCTAGAGTTACCCTGACGATTGGAATATCTGCGATTCAGCGTCCCAATATAAATTATGTTGCGGTTATTTTCAATGACCTGGTGCAAAAGCTGAATAAGCGCCAGCGAGAAAAGGTGGTACCATACACCAGGCTCCTATCCATGGTTTTTGCAAAAATATTTGCAGAAAAATATTCCAAGGAAACCTCCAGGTGTGTAGGCTTGGATCCAGGATTCTGGATCACAAGCTGAGGGATGGAGACATTGCACTCTCTTCTCTAGTGCCATTCTCTCCCTCTTCTCCTCCAGGTGGTCAAGACAAGGGAAACCCCCCCCCCCCCNCCCCCCCCCATGTCTAGCCCAGCCACCAAAACCTCCTCAAAACGTCCTTCACAAACAACTCTTGGTTCTCCTCAGAGAGCCAAGAAGGCCAAAAAAGGATAGCCACATCTCTGGCTGAGACCTCTCGACAGGTTTCAGTTATTGAAACTAGCCTTAACCCCGAGGCACCTTCAGCTACCCTCCCAAGCTCTTTAGTGATCTCTCCAATCACTATCGTATCAGTGGCATCTACTCCATCCGCCTCAGTGACCCAAATCACTGAAGGTGTGACCACTGAACACCCACCTCTTTTCTCAACCATTTTCTCTTATCCTTCTTCTTTGGTCTCTACACATGTTTATGATTCATCAGTAAATTTCCTCCCTGATGATGAAACACACACCACTGGACCTGAGGTTGCTCCTTTCGAGGCTTTTCAGCATACAGATGCCTATCCTCTCGAGGGCATCATTGAGCAAGCCAGTGACAATCCTTTAGATGTCACTGATGGCCCCTTAGGTATTCCATCTTCCTTCCCCTTCATTTCTTCTAACATTGAGCTTCTTCATGCTCACTCTCCATCTATTGCAGGTCCTTCTTCTGCGCCCCAGCTTATGGACGTAGAAGAAAAGGAAGAAGACGGGGAAGAAAAGGAAGAAGACGGGGATGATGATGAAGTTTATGACATGGCCTCTGATGTCAAGCTTCTCCTCCCGGCCGTCGATAGCGTCTTTTGTAAGATGTCTGAAGTTCATCAAGAGATGTCTCGCAAGGCAGATCTTGATGCGGACCTCTCAGCTGTCAAGGCTGATGTTCAAGAAGTAAGGAGTCAGCTCTCAACTCTTCAAGAGGCTGTTCAAGCCAATACTGAAGCCATCATTGTTCTATCCAATAGGGCTGATGACGCTAAGGCTCAGTCTCTCCTCCAGACAGAGCTTCTCCAGCAGATCCTTGATGCTATCTGTCAACCAGCTCCAGTGATCCCGCCTTCCTTCACTGCTGATGACCGTGCTTACCTCTATGAGACGCGTGAATCAACGATAACTCTAGCCAATGCTTTGTCGCGCCTAGAGGAAATGATGGTTCTCCAGTATCAGCGCATGAACGAACTCTCTGGCCTATACTCTAAAGCTTAGCCAGAGAGGGGGAGATGAGGTCCAATGCTGTTGGACCATCTGTTGCTCCAGCAATCCTTGAAGCTGAAGCTGAGGCTAAGATTGCCCAAGCAATCCAACCTCCTATGAAGCTGTTATAGCTGAGGAAGTTGATGTCATGCCTAGGATTGATGATCTTCCATCACCTCTGCACCTGTTGCTGCTGGTGATGATGATGATGAACCCAATCTTCAAGACTCCGGCAGTGACCTAGATGGTGATGATGACGATGATGAAAAAGATGACTTCACCATCCAATGTCAAAGACCAACAACCGCCACCAAAGGAGTCTCCCTCAGGGATGTTGCATCCCAGGGGGAGCAAAGGGAAGAAGAGTCTGCTCCATCAAAGAACCAAGACCTTAAGTCGAAAGGCAAAGGTGTCGTTGAAGAAGAGTACCTGAAGGTAGTGTTCAAAAACCCTCAACCCTTATTTGAAGACTCTACCTCTTAGGTAGTAGTCACTTCACTTTATCAACTTCAAATTCCCTCTACTACCAGCGGTCGATTGGAATAGGTCCCTAAAAACCCTGTCTCCAATGCTCCTAACGACCAGCAGATAGCTCAGCTAAAGGAGTCACTCGATCAGACTAGAGTAAAAATTTCTCTTCGTACCTCTAGAGGTGGTGAGTTTGACTTCCTTTCAGAAGCTGAAAGACTTGAGGCGTTAAGGGCAGAAGAAGAGCTAGAGCTTCAGAAGAAGTAGACTGAAGACAGCCTAAAGTTGGCCAAGTCACTAGCTGAAAAGATTCTCCCAAAGAGAAAGTCCGAAAAGAAGGAGTACGATGTCCAAACTCAAGCTAAACTACTTTCTCTTGCAGAAGTTGAGCACGAGAAAAACCTGAAGCTGGATGAACGGGACAAGCGCTGGAGCGAAGCAAAGCTGAAGAAGAGAATTAGTCCTCACCCGATCAAAAGCGTCAGCATCAGCGGACGATCCAAAGACGGTGGAACTCTTGTCTCAATGCTCATCACCAGGCACAATCTCGATGCCAATACCGAGTACCCTTCCTACCTTAGCCACTATGGATATAGCGAATGGCTGGAGATCAGGCAAGCCATTCAACGATCCAAGTCTAGACATAAGCCGATTATCGAAGACATCATCAACGATCTCATCAAAAGGATGTCCAGGCATGTCGCAGTCCCTGACAGGCCATCTCTAAAGAAAGGTGGAAGGAAGAAAAGACCCTCTAGTCCTAATGACGGACCATTCCTAAGGAACGAACATGAAACAAGGTTCTTCTTAGATAAAGTCCTGAAGGAATACGAGAGTATAGACATTTCTATGCTGAATCTTGATCTGCCAGAGAAGGGTCCCTATATACCCAACTCTGTTTACTTCAAACCTGAGTTAGGAGTTATATTCCTTGACTATGAAGGTGAAGGAAGATTTCAGAGAATGTCTGAGCTACATCTATGCCCAATGGGACATCTGATATACCTAATGTTCTGGGTAGATGATAGCTTGCAAGGAAAAGCTGTAGACCGAAAGATACGAAGAGAATTCCTACGTCGAAAGAAGCTTGGAGAAGATGTACCTGGCTACATTGATCTGAACATCCTAGACTAGTTTATCTTTCTTTGTAATATTGTCCACATTTTCTTTTGTAATCTACTTACTATGTCTACTTTAAGTGATTAATCTTATAGTCTGTAAGCTTTAGACATGTATTGAACAACATGTAATATGTCCAATGAATATAATATAAGTGTTTCTTATACTTCACTGAAAAATATCCCTGAAAAAAGTAATAGGGACACAAGTCTATGAGTTCTAGTGTTACTTTTCACACTCACTGACAATCTATAAGTCAGTGAAGAAGCCTTCAGTTTCAGTTTCTATTCTTGTAACTTTTCTTAAATATAACTAAAGAAAATTCTTCAAGTAAAGACTGACTCACTGAAAAAGATCCTAAAATAGTTAAAAGGGACATGTACATTATATGTTACTTTTCCTTACTATTATTTGATAAGACAACTTTCTATATGTTGTCTTGTTATCATCAAATAGGGGGAGATTGTTGATCCTCTCTCAGTGATTTGATGATAATCTCTTTTACCCTATGCGAAGTATTTATGTTTCTGTTTTTCAGTTCCAGCAATCATCACTGAGTTTGTTCAGCGATCGCTGAAGAACTTGTATTGTAAATCCAATCAACAACATCGATACTTCAAGAAGACAACACTCACACCAAAGAACCTTCAACGAAAGTCGAAGACTGAAATTGAAGATTAGAGACTGGCGAGTACGTGATCTGAAGCGGTATTATGTGATTACAAGCTTGTCTACATATGTGTGAAGACTACCCAAGTCTCGGCAAATGCTGAAGAGACCTCCAAGTTATTCCAGCATTCAGCGATCAAAAGAAGCTTGTTAAGCACGATTGATTTTGTCTTGTCCTTATACACACAAAGGACAAACCCATACCCTTTCTAAAAGTTAGTACGATACGAAGCCGACTAGTTGACTCTGTTACCCACCAACTTTTTGAAAGGATGTCTGCTCATGAATAGGCTTTTGTACTATTCACTGTAGCAAAGGACAAGCCTATCCCTTAAGGCTTGACACACGTTCTAACCCTACTACATTGCATTAAATGTTCATTTAATACAACGGGTATAAATAGATGTGTTCTATCTCCATGCAGAGATACTCTTACTAAAAACCTTACTCTGAGCTTTCTTATGCTTAAGTAAAAGAACACACATCTAAGAACAAAATACGCTCATCTTCAAGAGCAAGTTAGAATCCCTTTCATTGTATTCTAAACAAGTTCTCTCCCAGATAAAACTTACTTTCTTCTCTTTCTTTAACAAAAAATCTTTTCTTATTTGCTAAGATTAAGTGTGTAAACTTTAGATTGTTTAGATAGATTATTCTTACCTTATCTTTTCGCAAACAATCTTGTAAAATCTGTATTGATCTACTCTTGTCAATATATATTTTAAATTTGAAAATACTGTGTTTGTATTCATTCCCCCCTTCTACAAACTGTTATACACATCTTGTAGACTCTAACGGGACCAACAGTGGATCATATTCCCCGCTAGGGACGAAGATTGGGTATCAGAGACGAGGATGGGGATTTGGGTCTTAGCCCCATTCCAATGCCTAATTGAAACTTAGGCATGGAAATATGGCGGGATGGGATGGGATGGGGTGGGAACCCCAATCCCCATCCCCGTCCCTGATCCAAATCCCTATGCCCATCCAACGGGAACGGGTATCCCCAATGGGGAATTATGGATTTTTTCTCTAGGTTATTTGAGATTTTAAATCAAATGTGTTAAACACAACACTGGATCGATAATGGTCCATGTTTAAATCTCATGCATTTCCAATATTTATATTTTCTGTATTATCAACTATGTTTATCTATACTATATCATACACAATTCTTTGATCAAACGTTTCCGGCCCCCAACATTTTCTATCTAAAAAAAGTAAGACAATTTAGAAAAAATGTATATAAGAAGAAAGGGCAAAGTACTATTTCTAAATCCAAAAGATATTAAATCTAAGTCTTTATATGTAATATATTTAATGATAAATATATAATACATTTAATATAAAGGGACGGGCGGGGCGGAGCGGGGACCATGCTATCCGGCCCTATCCCCATCCCTGGTTTTTAACTTTCAGGTATCTCCGTCCCATCCTCGTTCCCTGGTTTTGCAGGGAATCCCCGCCTCCATTGGGGCGGATACATCAGGTTCCCCAACGGGACAATTCTCATTCTCATGGTTTCATCAAACCTACTTCAACTAGCGTTTTCGTAAGCTAGCTTATAAGCTACTTTTGTCCATTCAAACAAAGCATCTGCAATAAGCTTAAAAGATAAAGTAACTAATAACAAAGTTTATCTTTGCCAAACATAGCCTAACCTGATTATTCAATACTTTCTCATCGTACATCTTTATTTGGTTATTTAATCTCGAGTAGTATTAATCTCCACATCAACCCTCCCACTTTTTAGTTTAAACTGTGTTTTGGCATAAGAAATGAGTCTAACCAATATTCAGGGGGTTTTAAGAAACAATGATCCTATTCTTTAAAAAAAATTAAAGACAGATATATGTATATTTGACTTTAAACCCTATTTTAAATGATATGAGTTAGATAAAAATTTAGTTAATAAGGAATGATTATCTTACTATATATCCACACTTTAAAAATTGAGATGAGATGTATATGGGTCGAGTCTCTATCACCACTAAATTAGATGTTGTTATCAATCTTGTTTCATGTTGTTGTTGTAATGATTTACAACTTTGTCTTGTTTTCCAACCTAATTATGAGCCCCGCCCCATTATTTAAACACCATCCATCATCTAATTCATCTTACTTTCCGTTAAGTCTTAAATCTAATCACCACATCATTCCTACTATTTTATTTTCTATATATATATATCTATACTATCTTATAAAGCATTTGACTAAAACTCTTAAAAAAATTTAAACCCGTTCATCCCTAAACGATTTCATCCCTATCCGATTTCATCTCATATCTGAATTCGTGCAAATAACTGCAGATAAACACAATCAAATACAGGATAAACATCTCATTTTAAATATGAAAAATCTAAAATATAATTAGGATAACCATTGAGTTCTAACA
>NC_037531.1:4317597-4330235 GCF_001531365.2 Cynara cardunculus var. scolymus
TATATATATATATATATATACATGAAAATAATGAGAGTTCATTTATGGAGAACCAATGCAATCCAATCGATTGAGATGTTTATTAAAATGATTAGAGTTTATTTATTATGATTTAAATATTTATAAAATATTATTAGAGTTTATTAATTATAATCAATGTTTTATATTAGAAAACAATCAATATATTTATGAAATTACATATTTACTAAATTAAATGAACGGTTGAAATTGAGTTTAATTGGTTGTACAAATATAATGATTTGTATAATAATCATCTCTCTCTGTACATATATATATATATATATATATATATATATATATATATGCTCATTCAAGGGAGAATTGACTAGTTTATGGTAACCGTGAGATTCAATCTCAACTACAAATCAATAGATAGATTAGAAAACTTATAATTTTGGTAATTTTGAATTAAAATTTTAATGCAAGAACATTTTAAGTATTTTAAAACTCTCATCTTTTCTCTCTTCTCTCTCATCCCTCATCCTCCGGCCTCCGGCCACCATCGTCTAGCCACCGACACCACTGTGATACCTAAAAATATTGACTCTGTTAAACAAAAGACACACAAACGACCCTCAGTGTGATATCCAAACAAACATTTAATATGCATTGTGATACCACTGCATTACATCTTTGATCGACCACAAAAACGACCCTCAGTGTGATATTGACTTTGGAGAGAGAAGAGATGATAGTTTTAAAATACCTATAATGTCCTTACATTAAAATTTTAATTCAAAATTATCAAAATTATAAATTTTCTAATTTATCTATTAATTTGTGTTTGAGATTGGACATTACGGTTATCACAAACTAATTAATTTCATTTAATTAGACCTTATATATATATATACACACACTTTTTAGATTATAGATTTTTGGAATTATTTTTTTGAAAATTGGTTTCTTAAAATAATAAATAAGAAACAAAGAAATTATATTTTATTTTCATATAATTTGTCACCTAAAATCTTTAAGTTTTAATAATACGCAGAAAAAATCTAACATTATTTATTAAATTGAATTAAATGATTTGGATGATTTTTAATTAAAAGAAAAGGTTGTAACTAATAAGTAGTAATATTTAAATGTTTCTTAATTAAAACGATATTAAAAATTTATGGAAAGTAAAGTCGGTAGATCACATAAGATTCTCATAATGTTTTTGATATGCACTTGGCATTCTGTGGGTCCCACCTCCTCTCATCTTCAGCCATCAATCTTAGAACCTTCGCACTTGGCATTTGGCAATTTGCATTCAGTACCGTACAATGTAATGTAGGTTAGGCGGTTTGAATTTTTGCCATGAATTTTTGCCATTTTCTTTCAAATAATAAAAAAAATAACAAAGAAATATGAGGTGTTTGAAATTGCTTATAAAAACAACTTATTAACTTATTTCAGTATGATACCGGTAATAAGCATTTTTGATTGTTTGAATAAACAACTTATATCAGTGTCAAACCGATAATAAGAAGTTTTTGAAGAAGTTAAATCTTTCTAACTTATAATAAGTTGATAAGTGTTTTTGTAAAAAATATAAGTTATTTCAAATAAGACCCTCATAGATTGCAAAATTCTTTAAATTTTAAAAATTACCCTCATGATTATAAGAGAAATATTTTTTATTAAAATTTTATCGATAAAGAAATCTTGAAATTAAATATTTAGAAATGATAGTTATTATTTTATTAAATGTAGATAATATTTTACTGATATAATTAATGTGTTAGTCTCTAAAATGAAGAAGTTGTTGTTTTTGGAGATTTTGGATTTTGATTCTCAGTTTTAGAGAAATATTTGGAGAACTCTGTTGGATATGCTCTTAACTTGTCCAATTTAACTCAAAAAGTAAATAAATTAATCTAAATTAAAGTTTAATTGGTTCATAAAATATATAGGTTGACGAGAGTTGAGGTCGTTATTTGTTAGAACAGCTAAAATTATAAATAAAAAACGTCATAAAAAGACTTTATAGGATTTAAGTTTATGACACCAAACCAAAAGTGCCATATGTAAAAGTGTTATAATAAGTTTATAAAATGTTTTTAGACGTTTTAACAAGTTTTTTTTAGATCACTTTTAAAATAAAGTATAAATATTTTATACAACAGTATTTAAAAATTTGTCTTCTAAACACAAGTGTTCTATAAAAAGATGGGTATAAATGACACTTCTCAAAAGTGTGTTATAAAATAGCTGATAAGACTTTTATTCTAAAAGCACTTAAGAAAAAGTGTTAGCCTAAACGCCTAGTAAGATCAAACTATTATAAATAACACAAATGTCTAAAACAGTAGAAGTTTATAAGCTTGATTTAAAATCCAAGTACATATATTTCGTTTAGAGACCATAAGGTCCAAAACACATCTTATAGTAACAGGAGAGACTCGATTCTCATGGATAGTGGGGGAACACAAAAGTAGGCCGCAATTCCATGTTATAGATTTCACATCAAAGCTCAATGGCCAATGAGTTCAACCAACCATGATTTATAAGGCCCCCGATAATCCTAGTTATACTCATTCGCTAGAAATTACACCATGTGGTCAATGTCTATTATCCAAATCCAAGAATCTGTACCAAATTGCCCCAATGATCTAATGCCTAGTTTTAGTTACAAACAAAAATACCGTCTCTTTTTAAATAAAAACTGGCTCCTATGTCTGTGGATCCATTGAATTATAGTTTAACGTACGTCACAACTTTAAAGTAACCAATTATAATTATACATATAGTTTTCATCACTCAAATGTTCTCATAAAATCGTTTTAACACAAGATTTATCTGTTAAACCATTTCCTTACCAAGCACAATATCGCATTTGTCATCTTTTCCAAAATTTCACCAAATTCAAGATTAATCTTGATTTAAAAAGAAATATTACTCATTTTTCCAAAAAATACCTATTTTCCATGAAATGCCTCCAAGTATGTATAAATGCCAAAAATAAACATAAATCATGATGTTCAAGTTACAAAATAACATCTATATGCTTAAAAAATTTATAATACTTTCTTGAAGTTCCATCATTTCTAGCAAAAAGGGTAAGAACCCCAAATCCCTTAAAATACTCAAAATTGGTCAAATCCACAAACATGTAAAATACATCAAAAGGAATGTTTTAGGAGACTAAAATGAAGCATTTGACATGTATACAGTGTTATGAAAAGTTAAGATGAACTCACAAGTTAGGTTTTGAAGAAAACCCAAAACCTAGCAAAATGAGGAGAAGGATGAGTAGATCTTGATCCTCCAGCCCAAATCCTTGAACCTTGATGTTAGTTGCTAACAGTTGCTCCTTGAATGCTCAACGTATCGAACCAAGGGTTTCCTAAGCATTTTAAATGAAAGAAGAGAGAGTAGAGTGGAGTAAATGAGGAGAAAATCTATGAAATTCCGACTTAAATGACTTGTTGTCAAAATGTGACCCTGCCATGCTACCCTAGGGTCGCGGCACAAGGTCTCCCATGTTCCTAACTAGATCTACAGTACCGAAAATACGTTGTGGCTTCGCAGTGCAAGGTTTGTGGTCACAAGGCTCCCGAAACCCCAAAACTCCCCACTTACGATACACAAGATGTGACCCTGATGTGATGCAAGAATCGCAACACAAGGGCCGCATGACCCATGAAAAGGCCTAAAATGCCTCAATCAAAGCCCGTTTCAAGGTCTAATTCACAAGGCTTAATCCACCAACATAGAAACTAGACATACGAACCTAAATAACAAGTGTAACCTTGACTAAGACTTGATCATAATCTAACATAAAATCCCAAATGTGACATGAAAGAGTTAAGGTTTTTCAAATCGAAGTAGTTGGGTTGTTCAAATATCCAACCTATATGAAAGAATAATGTTATATTAAATGACATTCTAAATTCATATGTGAACACATGATAAATAATCAAAAATATTTTTTGCATTGAAGAGGAAAATACATTTTAATTTAAAAATGATTTTCCAATCATATTCTAATTTGAACCTGAAAATAAGTTGTCATTGATTGGATTTCTTTCAAGGTCCATGGAGTAGGTCAACAACAAATCAAGGTATGACTGTTTTGTTAAACTATTGCTTAGTGTCCAATCATTGACGTATTTGTGTTACCATTGGAAAATAGAGGTGGGGTCAAGGAATTAGATGCATGATTATTTTCATTTTAGATATATGTATTCTAAGTGTTGTAATGCAAAAATAATGAGTCAATTTGGAGTAAATACGATCAATTTGGAGTAAATATGAGAAATTTGGAGTTGGGTCACTAAACCAGTTCGAACTCAAAAAACTAAAACCAAGTTTCTACATATGGGACGATCATGCAAAAGGGGCTTGTTAATTAACATGGTTGTGTAGATGTTTGGCATGACCTACATGATTCTCAAGAGAGATTGGCACAATTATGTGGGATTCCAACATGGAGTTGGAACTAATATGTTGGTTATGTAGTGTGGCATTGTGATCCAAGATGACTTGTATTGACTGTTAGATGTTGTTGACCATCTACCTAGTGTTTTGGAATGCATTTTGTAGGCTTTAACTCATGAGCTTATCAAAAATCCAAAATGATTGAGGTAAGTTTTCATGTGCTTTATATGGAATGTCTAAGTATGAAACAATATTTTCAATAAGTATGGGTTACATATGTTTAGTATTTCATTAGAAAAAAATATATATGCACACTATTTGTTTTCTTTTTAAACTATATCATTCTCTTGCATGAGAACCAATATGCTTTAGGGGTTGTTTGGTTTGTGGAATTCAAAGGAATTTGGTCGAATTTGAATAACAAATTTCTTTGACCGAATTTCAATTCCTTTGTTTGGTTCACATCATGAAATGGATGGAATCCATTGAATTCCACAAATCAATGAATTCGTCATTCCTTGACATAATGGGAGGAACTGAATTCCATCTTTTTGCATTCAATTTAATCACTACCAATCCCTGCCCCAACAATGATCATGCTACTATTGTCACATCACTACTATCGTCGTCATAACCACCACCCACCCTAACACCCAACCCACAACTAACAACCATGTCATTACTGTCGTCGTAACATCTGTCACCCTCGCCCTTACAAAAACCAACCCCACCCCGCTACTAACCACCATATTGTCATCACAACTACCACCCTCATCCCATCATCCACCCACACCACCTAACCACTATGTCACTACTATCGTCCTCACAACTACCACCCCACCACCAACAGCCACCGATCACCATGCCACTACTATTATCGTCAGAGTTACACGCTCCACCTTACCAACCACCACACCACTATTATAGTCATCACAATTGTCACCCCACCTATGACCCCCACCCCTATCAACCACCATGCCACAACTATCATCGTCACATCTATCCCCGCTACATGGGTGGGCTAAGGTGTAGGTAGGGGTGGCAGGGCAGATGGATCGAAGGAGGGGAGGAATAATATTTTAATACTTTCATGCTAATTTTTGGAGCTTTTGACAAATGATCAAAAGTATAACTTCCAAAAATTAATTAGAAGATTGTGAATTATAATTAAGATGAACATTTAAATATTAACATAAATAAATAATAAATGAAGGATATCATGTTAAATTAACCATATACAAATTTTGTAAACTAGTTGGATAAGCATCAATAAATACTATCATATCCATGAAAGCTATCATACCTCATAGAAATTAAAATATTTTGAATCAAAATTAAACTAATATAACAACCTAATATAATAATCTATACTATCTTATAATGCATTTGGCTAAAACTCTTAAACTCTTAAACTCTTAAAAACAACTTCTATTGCTTTAGGTACAACCTACTAAAGCATACTATCCTAAACCCCCCTTCCTAAACCCAATCCCATTTTTATCGCCCCTAACCCAATCCCATTTTATTGCCCCTAATTCCCAATCCCATTTTTATCTATCGCAACCCTAATCCCAATCCCATTTTATCGCCCCTAACCCAATCGATGAAATCGTTTAATTCCCAATCCCATTTTTATCGCAACCCTAACCCAATTCGATGAAATCGTTTAATTCGATTGAGATGATATCGACTCTGCTTTTCCCTAAACTCAATCCCATTTTTATCGCCCCTAACCCNTTAATTCGATTGAGATGATATCGACTCTGCTTTTCCCTAAACTCAATCCCATTTTTATCGCCCCTAACCCAATTCGATGAAATCGTTTAATTCGACTGAGATGCATATATATATATATTTGACATGTTCTTCAATCCATCAGTGTCAATCCAAAATCTAGAGGTATTCGTTCGTAATCGCAGCGACCGGAAAAGATTGCAGTTTACAGGTTCATATTCATTTTCTATTCTGTTTAATTTAATTTCTATACTCAAGGAGGTGCTGTGTCATACATTTTGCTGACTTTAGGCAGTTGGTTCTTTGTGATTTCATGGTTACTTGGCTTCTGTTTCATAATGTGGAAGTTTTTAATGAGTAGGGGTTTAGGGATAGTATGCTTTAGTAGGTTGTACCTAAAGCAATAGAGGTTGTCTTTAAGAGTTTTTAAGAGTTTTAGATAAGTAGGTTTTACCTGCCAACTTCGATGAATCTCTTGTTTGTCGCTGGAATTCGAGTTATGCTTTCACTTGCAATGCTATCAACTGAGATCAACTATTGGTTATGATCGATACTCTCCGTATCTATATGTGTGTCATATTTTCCAGTCTTGACAATCTTCATATGGACAAACGTCCACATGTTTAGCAGGAGACAGGCATTGAATAGATGTTATTTCTCTGTTCTTAAGAGAAGGGCAGAAGCTACTCTATCCAGGGATTTTCTATGGAGCATGTAGTGGTTCTAGGATAAATCTGGGGCCTAAGCACGATAGATGCCGTACACTTGAGTGTTGTGTGCATATCTTTGAAGGTTTTTKTCTTGGAACTTAAGATGGCTAAGGCTCAAAGTTCACTACCATATATCATAATCATATTTCTTTTGTTTGAACATATTAATGTATATTAGTTAGTTAGTTTTTATCGTAATAAGCCGAAATATATTCCACCTTTATTCTGCTCACTAATGTTTAGTTTTTATACTCTTCTTTTCTTTCAGGGGCTGACAGCTACTGGTTTGAAAAAAGGTCAAATTTTTCTTGGAGACATAAGTTCTCAGTACAAGAGCGGTAGGACCATTGTAGATGTAAAAGTCGATACATATTCAAATGTAAGAACTGAGGACTCTGCTCTCTAAATCAAGTGCTGCGACTTCTCTTTGTATAGATTATGATGAAAACTTGTAGTTGTCTAATTGCTTCTTAGTTACCAAATAGTTGTTTGCCAGCAATATAAAGCAGCCAAATTGCATAGTTGGAAACTTTTGACGAGGAATGGCCATAATATGCATTGCTTATATGTACTTAACAATTAGTGGGGCGTTTTTTGGCCAATTGGTTCTAGGTTTATCTATGCCTGTAATTTAGATGTTCTTAGTGTGAATTATCTTGATTGTCATGCAGGCTTTACCCTATCTATACCTTCCTTGCTCGGATATAGTTCATCAACCAGACCAGGAAGGTATTGCACACATTCTTATAATAGGTCCTTGTTTTTTGGAATACATTTTCTAATTACAGATTCTGGAAACTGCTTTTGACTATACTAGAGCTGTATGAATGATCTAGAGTTGTCGACTGGAACCTTGAATTGGTATTAAATAATGTACTAACACTTGTGAACTGTGATTATCAGTATGTTTATGTATAATTAAAAACGATGCTGAGAAAATTCCTTTGATATCATTTCTTGACACTGGCGTCATCAAATATATTTCTTTTAACCAAGCATTTGAAGTTCTTAGGTTTCTTACTTTGGTTAGAATAGGCTGTAATACAAGTTAGCCTCAAAGTATAATGAAAAATTATTAATTTTGTTCACATATAGGCACACCAACACATCCTTGTGACCGGTTGGCCATTTCAGTATGCATACATGCTGGACTTTCTGTCTGGCTTCCAAATTTCCACCTTGGACTTGAATTTTAAAGTGCTTGTAATAACAATCTTGAACAGGCCAAGGGCTGAATATCCAAACAGCCCAAGTACAATTTGTTTTGTGTACTCCAGAGTTGGGACTTCCTCACCTTAGAAATGCATGTCAGATACTCAACAGGACATCAAGAACATGTAAGAACACTTGAGAAAGTCTAGAGAGAAAAAGTCAATTAGTCAACACCTTCTATTTCACTCTCAAGATGTACGTATTACACAATAAGCTCCCTTCTCTTAATCTCTCTTACACTACAAGACAAGATAAGACCTATTTATAGGTCAACTATGAAAGAAAGAAAGAAAGAAGGGATGAAATGAAAACCGTTCTTAATAAGTAGTTGGGTTTTGTCCTTACTAAACTTTTGCTTCTTTTCATGCCTCCTCTTACTTAGAATTATATATTAAATTTAATAAATAAATGAAAAATCCTCTCTTCCTTCTTCAATCTTCATCTATTTTTTTCTTTTTCTTTTTTTCTCAATTAACTTGTTATTATTTAGAGGTCTCTTACCCGACAAAACAAGGACAAAAAGTCTTACCGTGTAAGTGAGAGAGAAATTTTTATCCGTTAAGCACTTACTAAATGGAATATGCTTACCAACAATCTTCTTCTTGATGATCATGAATGCTAACCAACAAGGTAAGTATAAATGTTTACCCTATAAGCATTTAGTAAACGACATTTTAGCTAGGTACCCAATTTTCATTAATATATAGATTCAAGACTACAGCAGATGTTGTTTCCATTTCATCTTATACACACACTGTTTCCATTTCATCTTATACACACACTGTTTCCATTTCATCTTATACACACACATAAACAGAATGCTACAGGTTTAAGAAACAGAAACATAATGTTGTTTCCACCAGCTGTAGGTTTAAGAACAGAAACAACTTGTTTTTGTTTTAAGTGGAACACAAAACAGAACACACACACAAGGGCATGTGGTTTGCAAATGAGACTGCATTCTGTTTTTCATCCTTGGTTTTGGACAGAGCAKGGCWAAATCCAAGATTGAATAGGGCTAAGTCCTTGGTTTATTAAACCCATTATGTTAACTGTATTTAATCCTTGGTTTTGGACAGAGCAGGGATAAGTCCAAGACTGAATAGCCCTGTTGTGTGTGTGTGTGTGTATAGATATAGATATAGATAGATATGTATGAGGATTTACATTAGCCCTGTATAACTATATAACTGTTGGTCTTTGCTCCTGTATAACTATTGTTGTGTGCACAGTGTGTGTGTGTGCGCCAAAGCAGCAACCTAACAGTTATGTGTTATAAATAAGGGGCTAGTTACTAAAATATTGAGTCAACCCTAAAACCACTGTAAATGAGTGCACCTCTTACAGCAAGGCAGAAAGCAGTCCGATTCAATATATGATTTTACTTTCTGAGATTTTGTGCCTGCTGTTTTTTTTATTAGAATCATATCAGTTTGGCTTTTCAATTCAGTTGGACCTGTGTCCTTACATGAATACATTGTTCTAACTATTAAATAATGAAAGAAAATAACTGGAGTTACTTTGTTTTGCAGAAAAAGTCCAATCAGCTCGCAGTCATCACAGGTGAGGTATATATACATACTTTCTTAGCTGAAAATGTTTCGATTCTTGGCTTCCATAATTTGATCACCAGCAACGTTTATACGGATTTGAACCCATGACATGTTAGGTTTACTAAAACATAGTTGCAGCATTAATTCTCAATTAGTAAAACATAGTTGTAGATTTTGTACGCAATCTTTCTTTCCCTTGCATACAAATTTGAACCCATGACTTATAGGATTTATTTTTATTTTTCTTGGCTAAAATACATAGACTTTTGATACTGCAGCAGTAATTTCAATTACTAGAAGCTGCATTTTTTAACTACATAATCTTACAGCTATGTTTTAACTACATTATCTGTAGTTCTTAATGTTTACATTAACATATAACCTGTTTACATTTCCTGGCTACTGATGCAATGTGTAAATTGTGCATAATGGTCTTTGCTTCATAGTTTCTTAATAAGTGAACAAGCATCATGTTTACTTTCAAATTTCCAGTTAGGATTTAACAGGAAAGCAACACAACTTTATCATTGAGATTTTCAAGCACAAAGATTTCAGCTTCTCAAATGTCACTTAAGTTGGTCCTTTTATTTAGAAATATGGCTGTGTGTTCAGAAGATGGTTTCCTGTTAGGTGCTATGTGTTCAGAAAAGTACGAGGTTCTATTCGAAACCTCCCTATCAGCTGCTGGCTGCTGTGATGGTTTCCAGCAACTGGTAAATGGGTGCATTTCTATATAAGGAAGAAGAAATTGACACTTTAAGTAACACTTGGAACTGCTTTATTAGTTTTTTATGCAAATTTGTGGCTCCATAGAGAATTTAATCGAAGTCTTTGAATAGATGCCTAGGAAAAATTAATTGTCATGGACCGTGCTCATTCAAGGTCTTGCAAACAACAGGTTGGATAAAATGCTTGACTTACATTCATTATTTGCACTTGTATATCCATAATTGTACTTTTCTTACTCTTCCACTGGATCTCTTCTTGGTTGAAGAAGCAGTACTCCCTTTGTGCATGAAACAAATTAAAAATGCACTAAAATAATGGAACTTGAACAAATAAGAGAAAGGTGACAAATGATGGTATCATAAGTATTATTTAATCCATTACACAATAGCGAAAAGTTTGGGTTCTAAGCATGCTTCTATATACATTCATGTCTGTAACTCAGATTCGGCTTCCGTCAACGATGAGCCATGTCTGAAGATGTAGAACCGTATAGAACACATATAATGTACTGGTGAATGTTACAGTAAACAACTGAAGTGGAATCAAGATAAATACTCCTCAAAGAAGAAGATCGATATAAGCTTACATTTCTGTCTGAAGGGTAGACAAAATTCTTTTGTGAACCATCACCTACTGCATTCCCATTATATATTAGTATATCGTCCCAAATTGAAGTTTGTTGACTTGTAATAGAAAATTCACCCTCTGATTGTTGCTGGTACTGATGTGATGTCTCATACTCACCTACATAAATTCTTGCCACGATTAATTTGTGTTCAACTTTATCTACATTGATTTGACATACAATGCAGATGAAGAGGATGCATTGATAAATGACAAAACTAGCAGCATAGTAGTGAACATATACAAACTCAACTACTCCCTTATCCTTTGCAAAGCTTGATCAATTTCAAAGTTGGGTGAACCGCCAATTTCCAAATTTACCATGTTTACTTAAATACATTGATCGTGTAAATCTATTGTCTTTGTATCAGCCAAGTAGATGATTTGGTTAGTTGTGCATTTATTTTTTTGAACATTGAACATAAAAGGATCAAAGTAGAATGAACAAAACCCATTTAATTCATGTAAATGCTCCTGAAAACTTTTCAGTTTTGTGTGCTTACAGTTTCAACAGCAGCTGGTTGTGTTTGTGCTCTTACAGTTTCAACAGCAGCTGGTTGTGTTTGTGTGCTTACAGTTTCAACAGCAATTGTTTCTTCATCATGTATAAACACATCTTGAGGATAATGACTACTTAAATGGACTGTTAAATAGCTGCATATTGTTGTGTGTGTGTGTTGTGTATTGTACTTTAATCACCCTTTCTTTTATTTTAACTTGCTTTAAACTTGAACCTGCACTGTCCCCGTTCACATAACCATATGTTGCTGCCATTTCATCTTATACATACACATAGAAACAGAAACAGTTGTTTCCATCCATCTTATACATACACATAGAACATGTTAAACTTGCAATGAACAATAAGAACTATAACTCAATGCACATCTACAAAACATCTTATACCACACCAACACATTGTTCTATCTATGATGACCACACCAACACATTGCTATAGCTAGCTCCCTATGGTTTCTGTGGGCATGTTAAACAAGGTATATCTTTAATTTTCTTGAAACAAAAAAAAGGTGAAGAGTTTAGATTTCAATTTCTACTTGATGTTTAGGGATCATAGAAAGTTTATTCTGATTGGCAGCCGAAGCATATCTTCATACTCCCCCCCTCACGACTTGAGGAAATTCTAAATCATAAGATATCTTCCTTTAATTATAACCCTACAACCGTAGCTTTTGGGTATGCAAATTACACAAACACACACATGGAACAAACAAAACAAAATTCCCTTCAGAAGATACRAAGTGAATTTAAGAAAAGAAACAATATCATTTGCAGGTGTTTAATGATCTAGAGACGGGTTGGGTTTTGAGAATTTAAACGATCCGCTCGCTGCTGGCCGCAAAAAAGGTTAGGATTGTGTTATTCACTCCTCAATCTATGTATTTCTTCTCGGTTCTTTCTCTTATATTAATGTGTATTTTACAAGTGACAAAAGGTGTATCATCATCAATACCTTGCTTTCACGGTGTGGTTTTTCTCTTTCAATTGACAAGGTATGTACAAAGACATGTGACTTCGTATCCATAATGTGATATATTATTTGTATGACATTTCTAACCATATTTGATTTTACATTTTTAATATGTAAAAATAATTTCTTATTCTTTTAATTATTGTTGTATCCGGATGTAATCTTTATTCTTTTAATATTTATTCTATTAGTAAAATA
>NC_037531.1:4331095-4332738 GCF_001531365.2 Cynara cardunculus var. scolymus
ATAAATCTATAATATATGCATCTCGACTTAAACTTATCCATAAGAAGTCAAGTACGTTATAAGTTAATTTCTATATAATCTTTTCTGTGCACCGTTATTTAAAATTAATGAATCTAATAATTTATATTATTTATATAATTTTCAGTGAACATTTTGAGTTCTACAGAGTTAACCAAGATTGAGTTCGAACCACAATGCCAGAAGCGGATAACATTAGATTGATATCATCAAATATAAAAATATGTGAATAATCAAGACTATTATCATGTTTTATTCGTTTTTTGTTACGATAACATTTAGTTATAAACTTTTGGTAATAACCTTTATAGTATTTGGTATGTTTACATTTGGTGATGATATCTGGTATTTGGTGTGATTGCATTTGATGATGATAATGATAATTTTTTAACATCCAAACAACGAATATTGATAAACCAGAAATTATATTTTATTCATTTTATGTATTTTTCCAGTGTAAAATGAGGATTGTTAATGAGGATGTAGACGATGAAGGTGACAATRGTGTTGTTACACAAGTTGATCTAGATTTGAAGAAAGGTAAGTGTAGTATATAGAAATGGGACTACCTTTATATTATTTGTCTTTATGATATATACTCATTTATAATATACCTTTCATGGAAAATCATATTCTTACAGAAAAACGAAAACAATACAATCGAGACTATTATGTACGACAAAAGGATATTAACAAAAGGCGAAAATTAGCAATCGGCGAAGGAAATAGTCAATCTACAACACATGTCACCAATTGCAATGCAACGGACACCATACCAGTTAGTGCAACACCTGTCACCAATTTAGCTGCAGCGGATACAACACCAGTTAGTGCAGTAGCCCTTGCTGAAAGAAGGAGAACTTATAATAGAAATTATTATCTACGATGTAAGAAAAACAACATAACAGCAACAAGTGGTAACCAACATACAAGCATTGAAACATTGACAACTACCATAGAGAATAATGAAGTTATGGATGTTACAGGTAAAATCCCTATCTTTATTATGTATATTCAAGCATCAATTTTTATTATMGTCGCTTCATATATGATGCAATTTATTTTTTCCCAACAGAAAATTTATAGTTTTGTAAATTATTATTTATCTATGTTGATGTTATAATACGATTTTATGTGTTTTTAAGAAAGCAATAATTATTTTATTTTTAAATAAAATATAAATATGAAGATAACATAAAAATTTGAATATATATATATATATATATCAATGTTAATATCAAAATCGACTATTTAAAAGTTCTCATTTTTTTATGTAATTTCTTTAATTTAATCAATACATGTCACCAATTTAGCTGCAGCAGATACAACACCAGTTAGTACAATAGTCCTTGCTGAGAGAAATAGTCAATCACATATCACCAATTGCAATACAACGGACATCATACCAGTTAGTGCAACACCTGTTACCAATTTAGCTGCAGTGAATACAACACAGTTAGTGCAGTAGCCCTTGCTGAAAGAAGGAGAACTTATAATAGAAATTATTATCTACGATGTAAGGAAAACAACATAACAGCAACAAGTGGTAACCCACATACAAGCATTGAAACATTAACAACTACCATAGAGAACAATGAAGTTATGGATGTTACAGGTAAAATCCC
>NC_037531.1:4334678-4354318 GCF_001531365.2 Cynara cardunculus var. scolymus
TCTGAAGATTTATACTCACAACGTATTGTAGCATAAACTCGACTAATATCTAAACAAAAGCTAAAAACATGCAAAACCCGCATCTCTGCGTGATTATCAAAGACTCTCTCGAACCTTTGTGCATCATCTAAGCCGTATTTCAGATCCGCTCATCTCTGGATCAAGGATCTAATATTAACACTTCAAAGTGATTGGCTTATCCGCTTTGAGTTTACATCCCGACTTAAATGACCAAGCTTAAGAATCAATAAAAATGGCAACACCCAAGTGTGCCCTTAAATCCTTAAGCTAGACTCACACCCACACCCAAAGGGGTGCTTAGCTCATATTGAAATTAGAAAATATAACAGAAATAGAAGAAGAAAGTTGCATAAGAAATACTTGAACTGAAAATAAATACTTACTGGTGCCCACAGAGGGCACACAATGCAGTGGCGAGAATAACAGCTGAACTACGAAATTTAAATTACAAACTGAATATAAACTAGTTCTCCTACTATAAAGCTTTAAATAAGATGCTCCAAGGTGCTGGTGGAAAAGTTGGTGTTGAGATGGATTGGAGATGYCTTCAAATATATAGGRGGAAARGTGGGACCCAAATACTCTTTGTCCAATGGGTAATGACCACCCATCACCACATGTCTTATTCAATCTTGACCAAGTCACCTCCTCATTGATAGGTTGCAAAAGGTGAAAAGTACTATCATTAAACATGATAGGAAAGTCATTCCATCATGGTACAAATAGAACTCTTCCCAGTCTCATCATCCCATAACTAGGTTCAATCTTCCATGCAACCAAGTAATTAGATTTGAACTTAGCATTAACTCCCAATAATATCCAAGAATATGAATATCATAATTTTGTTTAAATCCAACTAGATGCCAAATTTACCAACAATAAAGAGTTTTTTAGACAATAATTAAATTCTTAACCTTTCATCACCTCTTAACATAATTTGGGTAAAAAATATAGGATAGGAGCAAAATGGGTACCAAAGATACAATAAAATAGGGGTATAGAACAACAAATAACTCTAACAAAATGAGAATTACACAGAGACTTATGCAAGAAGGTGTAGAAATACTGTAGCTATGCGGGAWTACTACTGTTACAAGTTCCAGATCCGTTCAAACGATAATGTTATTCTATTGGGGGGAAGATTACTACAACAATTCATGGTAGATATATACATCAAGATCGAGACTTCACGTTTGCRTTTCTGTGAACTTAACCAAACCAAGATAAGAGCGGATTTATATCAAGGCATTGTGGATTGCGTTAATGCCGGTGAAGTTCAACCAAGTAGAGTTGGACAACRAGTTGTGTTGCCTGCAAGTTTTATAGGAGGCCCACGTGACATGCGGCGATGATTTTTGGATGCTATGACTTTAGTTCAAGATGACAGGAAATCCGATATATTCCTTACAATGACGTGTAATCCAAAATGGCCAGAAATCTTTAAAGAGTTATTGCCCGGTCAGACTGCACAAGATCGACTGGACCTTGTTGCAAGAATTTTTTGTGCCAAATTAGAGGATCTCAAGGACCAACTCTTCCAAAAGAAGATCATCGGCACTGTCAAGGCATATGTTTATGTCATCGAGTTTCAGAAGCGTGGATTGTCGCATGCACATTTTCTCATGATAATGAGACCTTATGACAAAATGACCAATCCAGATCATTACGACAAGATTGTATGTGCTAAAATTCCTGACCCAGCAAAGTATCCTTAAATGCACCAGTTGGTTGTCCAACACATGATGCATGGTCCTTGCGGTCATTTACGACCGTCCAGTCCTTGCATGCAAGGTGAGCCAAAAATCTGTCGTTTTAGATATCCTAGACAATTTAACGATAAGACATCACAGGCTGAGAACTCATATCCGTTATACTGGAGCAGAAATATTGGAAGAGATGTGAATGTACGAGCCAATACACTGGATAATAGATGGGTTGTCCCGTATAACCCAAAATTGTTAATGATGTTCAACTGTCATATTAATGTTGAGGCTTGCTCAAGTATAACATCTGTGAAATATCTCTTCAAATATATTTACAAGGKTCATGATAAACAAGTTATGCATATAGATCCAGACGAAAGACAGAGTGTCATTAATGAGATTAAAAGGTTTCAAGATGCGTGTTATGTCTCCCCCCGGAGGCAATGTGGCGGATTTTTAGCTTTGCGCTTTATCAAATTCAACCTTATGTGATGGCTTTGCAAATCCATCTCCCTAATAGGCAGATGGTTAGGTTCAGAGATGATGATGTAATGACAGATATTGTTGCTAGAGAGAGTGGTAAACGAACAATGTTGACTGCATTTTTCGACAGAAATAAAGAAGACGAGAGTGCAAGACAACATTTATATAAAGACTTTCCAAAACATTACACATGGAATGTGAGCGCACGTCGTTGGAATCAGAGAAAACAAGGATCAATGATAGGACGATTGGTTTATGCTAATCCCGTCGAAGGAGAGCGGTACTACCTACTCCTACTTTTATCTCATATTAGTGGGCCTACATCTTTTAAAGATCTATTCACAGTCAATGGCATATTATACCCGACATTCCCGAAAGCAGCACTTGAGAGAGGCTTAATAGAGACAGACGATAACTTATCACAATGTCTTGCAGAGGCTTCTTTATTTCAGTTTCCCAAAGCTCTGAATTTGTGATAATATTAATTTATTGTGAGCCAGGAGATGTTCGCAAGTTGTGGGATCAGCATTACGATTCACTTTCAGAAGATTATAGACGACAATGCGAAAGTGTTGACCGAGTTCGGAATATTGTCCTAACTGACATCACAAGCTTTCTACAATCTATGGGTAAAAATCTTGATGATTTCGATCTTCCAAAGATAAATGTAGATACGAACTTACAATTTGGAAGTTTTCATGAGGTACAAGAGGAATACTCCATAGTTGTGGAAGACGAACATTTACATGCCCGAGAATCCCATAATTTCGACCAAACATACGCATATGATGAGATCATGAAGCACGTAGACGATGATCRTTCAGGAGTATTCTTCATAGATGGTCCAGGGGGGACTGGAAAAACRTATTTGTACAAAGCATTGCTTGCCAACATTCGTTCTCGTGGTCTCATTGCTCTTGCCACTGCTTCTTCAGGTGTTGCATCTAATAATATGCCTGGGGAGAGAACAGCTCACTCCCGATTTAAAATTCCCCTTAATCTTGATAACAACTCCATGTGCAACATAAAAAAACAAAGCGGAACTGCTAAATGCTACGGGATGCAAATATAATCATTTGGGACGAAGCATCAATGGCTAAGAGGCAGGCGGTGGAGGCGCTTGATCGAACAATGCAAGACATCACAGGGGTGACACTACCATTCGGTGGAAAAATAATGGTTATGGGAGGTGATTTTAGACAGGTCTTACCGGTCGTGAGACGTGGAACCCGAGTACAGATTGTAGATTCAAGCCTACGAATGTCACCTCTTTGGTCTTCAATTAAAAAAATACGTTTAACTCTCAATATGAGAGCACGAAGTGATCCATGGTTTTCAGATTTTCTATTATGAATGGGTGATGGAGATGAAGAAATGATGGAAGAAAGCTTTATACATATTCCCGATGACATGGCCATTGCCTATACTGATAAAGATAAATCAAAGCATGATTTGATTGACGCAATATTTCCATCTCTGCAAATCAACGGARCAGATTCAAACTATATTATTTCGAGGGCGATATTATCAACAAAAAATGAAAATGTCGATGARATTAATGATCAGTTGATTGATAGATTCTGCGGCGATGAAAAAGTTTACTACAGTTTTGATGAAGCAGAAGATGATAGAAATAACTTCTATCCAATGGAGTTCTTAAACTCGCTGACTGTTAGTGGTTTGCCCCCGCATTTCCTCCGGCTCAAAATTGGATGCCCAATAATACTATTGTGGAATATCGATCCCTCTAATGGCTTATGTAATGGAACGGGAATGATATGTAGAGGTTTTCAACAGAACATAATCGATGCAGAAATAGCTGTTGGTCAGCATGCTGGAAAGAGAGTATTTTTGCCGAGAATTCCTCTTTGTCCATCTGAAGATAACATGTTCCCCTTCAAATTAAAGAGAAAACAGTTTCCAGTCCGGCTTAGCTTTTCTATGACAATCAATAAAGCTCAAGGACAGACCATTTCTAATGTAGGTATGTATCTACCGAAATCAGTATTCTCTCACGGACAACTTTATGTGGCGTTATCAAGAGGGACATCACGTGAAAATACAAAGGTATTAATAAAGCCTGCTAAAAAATTCAATCGTGACGGAGTCTACACATCAAACGTGGTGTATCAAGAAGTTTTACGCGATTAATAAGGTACAAACGAGTACTTACTATTACACATTTTTTACAACTACGCTTGATATCTATACTATATTATAATCATAAGACATTTCTTACAGGGTATATCTACATATGGATGCTTCAAGTGGTATCTTCTCATACTGTGTATGTGTCGATTTATATTATTTTAGATGATTATATCTCTGTTTTGTTTAAACATTATTTTTTTTTTGTTGATCATGAGTTGCATTAAGTGAAAATCATTATTAAACAATCTAAGAATAACAATTGATGTATGTTTGGAAATCCGTTAATCGTGCAATTCTCTTTTCAAATCTTCGGTCAATCAACCGTAATAAAACTTGAAGTTTATAATGATCATAAACGTCATACCTTCGATTTACAAAAAACATTCGCATCCCGCCGCATTGCGCGGGTATCCAACTAGTATTTAATAAATAAAGAAACCAATCAACAAATACAACGAGCTATATTTATATCAGTCCCCCCAACAAAAAAACTTTGGTTCAAGAATATAATTTTTTTAACTAATTCCTTACAACAATTTTTAAGTTGTATAACCTCAAGATAGTCTACAATCAGTTATAACCAATATAAATTACATGTAGCTTGTTGGTCCAACGAAAACATATTTTAACCCAGTAGTAAATAATAGTAAGTCCATTATTATCAAAGCTCATATCATAATTAATAAAAATATAGTAGGGTTTCAAAATGTAATCAAGTAAACAAACTTACATTGATATATAACAATAGCAATTAAACTAATTAAAGTAAAATATAATAGTATATTGAAAAGAAATTAAGATCTTAAACAAGAGAATCTAAAGTTAACGAACTGAATTTGCTAACCCCGGAATCTTGCTTTTAAACCTGCCTTCCAAGAAACAAATTTTTTTGGTCGTTGTTTATAAGCATGAACACATATGAAAGATTTGTCATCAAGTCTTGATAATTAAAATGTAAAAGAACGAAAAAAGTATCTGATTTAATTGATGGGACTGTATTGTACATGAGTTTATCTCATAATAGAAACAACGATTTAGTTTTGGAGTCAGATTTGATTATATTCATAGAGCATACGCGTTGATAACGTGTTATAGTATAAATAAAATAAAACAACAACAAAATAGAGAGAAAGAATTTGTAATTCTCATTAATCAAAGCCCTTTAAATAGGGATGTGATACAAGTAGATAGCTATGATAGATATTAGTTATAATCTATCTAATAATATGTTTATCTATATCTAGATCGTCATATCCTTCAGATTATGACACGCTTACCCTACAACAAAAATGTCTTGAAACTAATAATTGGTTTTTTTTTTTTTTTTGTATAAGTTAGTTTTTTTTCCTTTGGCGAATTGCACTGAAATAGAATTGAAGTTGTCATTATTGCCTTATTTTATTTGGATAACTAACTTTCAGAACTCTCATTTTAGGAAATCAACTTTCAAAATTTCTTGCTTAAGAGACCTAGTGACCAGATTGGCACTCTTAAAGTAGGAATGAAATCAAAGTTTGTCTCATTTTGGTATCAATAAAATGAGAATTTTGAAAATTATTTCCCTAAATTGAGAAGTTTTGAAAGGTGGTTTATTAAAATCGAGCTTCTGAGAATTGATTCTCCAAAATAGACACTAACAGATACAATATCAAGATTACGACTACACTCATTGTTTTTGTTCATGTATTTGTTACTTAATTATAAGGATTTCTAGTGTTGTAGGTTGTGTAAATAAATAATCCCGTCAGCTTTTACGCAACATGTGAAGATGTCGCAGGACTGTAAGGACTTGTAAAGAGAAACAATGATGAAAATAGGAAGAGGCTAGTAGGTGTCGTCACCTCCTTTAAACAAGTTAGTAGAAATCCTATATTAAATGATCTTTCTCCTTTCATAAACTTTCTTTTCAAAATTTTGTCCCTTCCGTAGGTTTTTTGTTGTTTTCTTTTAAAGCCAAAGGTTTTTTGTTGTTACTGGTTGTGCAAAAGGGTTTGTAACCGACAATCCTTGAGCTGGCCCACATCGTCCAGCCTCAAAAGCATCATATGAGAGACAAATCAGTTACAATATGTATGTTAGGTGGTTGTTTTAAAAGTCTATTGCCTACAAGTAACTGAATCCCAGAATGATCAATTGTAACTCTCATACTAGTGATTAGACTCGAACCATGGTACAAACTTTGCTACACCCTGGGGACTTATGCCATCATTGTTGATATGAAACATTGGTTACCTAAAACACCATCATAGGATTTGAACTCACTTACAATAACATAGAGGTTTCACAAGCCAAAGGATCTTTACAAAGATTGTCGCTCTACTCTCTGAGGTAGATTACAGGTTTGCATACATCTCACCCCACATACCCTGCTTTCGAATTTGACATACTAAATGTGTTAGTTTCAGTTCGGTTCCATGATAACATAGAGGTAGACCTTCAATCTCATATTTAAATATCACATCATAAATCATCAAGATTACATCAACAGACAAACAACATACGTTTTACTCAATCTATACTGATTCTTTTTCCCGATTTTTAAAACACATTAAAATCCTTCAATCTCGAAAGACAATTACAAATAAATAAAATATCAAAAGTAACAAGTCGGGGTAGCACAATTGGTTTGTTCTTGTGTTTGCTACCGTTAATTTCTGAATCCATAAGATTAACCGAGGTGCAAACGAACGTAAAAAATAATAAGAAAAAGAAAGTGAAAATGTATGATTGAATACTAAATTGGGTTATATATCCAAATGGATTGGTTGATGTTGAAAGGAGAAGCATGTAATAAAAAACGAAGGAGGGTTGTTTGCTTGCTTGCTTGCTTGCTTGCTTTTGGAAACATGGTCCAGTGCGAATTAAGCAAACGGGTTTTATTTTTGGGGCGGTTTGTGGGTCCGGTTTCCGGCTTGTGGCTTCCCAGCCCACACAAACGTTTTTCTTATATCAACTATCATCATTTCCTTTTCATTAATAAAAATAATAATTATATATTCTTTTTTCTAATAATAATATAGTCTATTAATTATATTACTTTTCTAATCATGTAATTCGAGGTTTTGTTATGCATAAATAACTTAAATCATACGGGTGGTGTCTGATTGGTTTGAGCTTAGACTCTAAAGATCAAAAGTATCTGGAGGTCCCATGTTAAAATGCAAGGAGGAATAAAAATCCATTTTGTGGCCATGGAGGTTCAAATGCGGTGACTCCAGGCTACCCGCTTCATCCTGAGATTAGTCGGCTCGTATAGCGGGTTAGATATTCAGATTAATAAAAAATAATAATAACTAGTGATATTTTCATCTAATTTGCCTTATTTACGAGACAAATATTAACAGATTTTCGTTTTTTTTTATGAATGGTTAACAAAATCAAATCCTCTAATTTAACCTCGAATGAAATTTGTGTTTTTGGGAAAATGAGCTAATTATATTATATAAAAAAATAAACAACTTTTTTTATTTTCATTTTCATTAATTACTGCTAAATACCTCTAATCAAATACCCCCTTAATTTTTATTTTTATTTTTATTTTTATTTTTATTTTATTTTTGTCTCTTTTTTAGAAGGAAACAAAAAGAAATGGTATGCATCAACTTCCACTTTATTGATATCAAACTTAAGGGACACAAGAGCTTCTAGACACCTAAAAAAACCCCAACTTTGATGATGACACCTCCCCGCACACTATGTCTCCTTTATCCAACATTAAAACAATAAAACAATTAATTATTAATTATTTTATTAAAAGGTCGTTTACCAAACGCTTATCCGGTAAGCGCTTATCGATAAAATTTAACATTATCATTTACTTACCGGATAAGATTTTAGTCCACCAAAATGGTATCATATGCAACAATTTACCTGGTGAGCGTTTACCGTGGTAAGAATCGTCGTCCTCACTTATCGGGTAAGACTTTTGGTCATTGTCTCGCTCTTATCGGATAAGATTTTTGGTCCTTATCATATTCATCGGTAAGGTAATGTGACTTATTGTTCACTTACCCGAATAAGCGTTTGGTAACGACACCTAAATGTAAAGTGAACTAAGGATCGTTTGGTTCGCTTGAATAAATGGAAATGAATATGTTAAAGAATGGGAATGGATAGGGATGTAAATGAGTCGAATCGAGTTGAATTGAGTTGAGTTGAGTATACGTAGCACGTTGTTCAAGCTTGGCTCGAAGAATAAAATCAGGCTGGAGCTTGAATAGCTTATTTGAACTAAGTCTCAAATTCGAGCTGGAATATTTTTCAAAATGTTTGGGCTAGAGCTCAAACTCGATGTTTGTTTAACACTTTTGAGCTATATACTATACCTAAAATTCTTTAGAAAGCTCGTTTATAGGTTCGAACTCAAGATCGATGACTCATTTATGGACTTGATCTTGATAGTTTTAGTATTTTGGTTATATGATTTATAAACATATGAATATGTTTTGCTCTAACAAGATGTAGGTTCAAAGGGCTCAGATCAATTCTGCTCGATTAGACTCGAAAATTTTAATCCATATTTCGAGCAAGCTAAATCAAAAATTGGTGTTATGGAGTTCGACTTGTTAAATTAATCGTGTTCCAACCACAAGGGTGGTGCCTGATTGGTTTGGGATTGACTCCAATGGTCAAAAGTACCAGGAGATCACAAGTTCAAATCCAAAGAGGAATAAAAATCCCCTTGTGGCCACGGATATTCAAATGCGGTGACTTCGGACTATCTACAAAGCAGGTGGTCGCTCTGGGATTAATGGGCTGGCATAGCGGGTTGGATATCCAGGTTAATCAAAAAAAAATTGAGCTCTTTTTGTGTTTGAGATCGACTTAAGTCCCGAATTATTAAGCTCAAGCTTAAGTAGCTTGTTAAAAGCTCAAATAGTTAATTAATACCCCTATCCATTTGTTTGTTTTACATTAGGGTTTAGGGTTGCATTGTTAATTATTAAGCTCAAGCTTAAGTAGCTTGTATCGAGAGTATTACTCGCTAAGTGAGGGTGATGATTATTACCACGGTTAGCTTTATCGGATAAATTATTACATATTATACCATTTTGGTGGAATAACAAGATACATTTCATTTAATGGTACTTGTCTTTTTTACCAAAAAAAGCTTAGCACGCATTTTTATTCATATGATTATAATTTGGAACTATTAATAAATTTATTTTACTTCATGAATCTCTTTATTTTATTTTATTCAAAAATAATTTTAGATATCTAATTATAAAGGTCCGTTTAGTTTATATGATTGTTTTTGAGGGATTTAGATTTTATGGAGGGATTTGGATTTGGATTGGAATGGTTTTGAAATCATTGGTATTTTTGGTTTGTAGGAATTGGAATAAATTATTTATAAATAATTTTTTATAGAAAAAATTATAAAAATAATTGAATTACATTTTTATTAATCGGTTATTACAAAACAAATGTTTTTAACATTTTTTAAAACCTTATTGATACAATCTTACAAAATCCCGAGCACTTCTTAAAGATTTCAAAATCCTATGTTTGAAGGATTTCAATTAAATCCTAGGATTTAAAATTTGGACAATCCAACAAACCAAACATTAGATCGGAAAATACAAATCCCACCTAATCCATTTCATTCATTCAAACCAAACGAAACCTTAGGGCTTGTTTGTTTTTTTTGAAAATAAGCTCTTAATACCTCTTAAGTTTAAATCGGTCAAACGTTTTTATTTTAGACTGTTTATTTTTTTTTTTTTAAATAAGAGCTGAAAAGCTCTTATGGTCCTCTGAACTTTTAAGTGATAGTCTAAACTCTTAATAGGCACTTATTCGCACACGAGGACACCATATCAATCTCTCGCTTGATCTCCAGCTACGAAATCATACTGATCTATCCAAATCATACGATCTGGACACCATATCGATCTCTCACTCGGTCTCAAGCTACCGATCTATCCAAATCAATCTTCACAAAACGATCTCTGCAAATCAATTTCTCCTATATATGAGTTATTTTCTGAGTATGATCAAACCAACGAGCAAGGAGATGATGGTGACACAATTAATGCAGAATGAATATTGGTTCTAGTCATTATGAGACTTTATTCGTGTTTATATTCATTCAGATTTTAGACTTCAGACGTAAAAACAAACAGTTTGACTGATYCAGATTTCAGACTTCAGCACCACCTCTTATAAATCAGAAGTGAAATCAAACTTCAACATCTTTTAAAAAACAAACGACACATTAATTTATTTTACTAAACTATGTTATTTAAAATATTGTATTTCGAATGAAAGAAATACTTTTTTTTTTATTTTGAGTATTTAAACAATTATAGGTTGCTTATTTTTTATTATTATATGTCTGGATTAAAATGGAAAACAATAGACAATGGCTTATTTAAGTAAACTAAGTTATACTATTACTTTAATATAAAGCAAATAAATAAATAATTTTTAATGATCATGTGGATATATAAATTTATTAAATTTAATAACCAAAAAGGAAGAAACCTTTTTTTTTTCTTTGTGATTGATTAAAATGTTATAAATTTAATTGAAATTATATTTAAGGTTATATATCTAAATGATATTTTATAAGAATACTGTTGATTCCTTATCAGTTTATAAGATTTGATTTGTGGCAAACATTACAAGAGAACAGTTAGGGGTTCGGGTAAGTGAACACCAAATCACATTACCTTATCGGATGAATATGGTAAGGATCAAGAACCTTACCTGGTAAGAGCGAGACAATGACCAATAGTCTTACCCGGTAAGTGAGGGCGACGACTCTTACCACGGTAAGCGCTTATCGGTAAATTGTTGCATGCGATACCCTTTTTGTGAACTAAAATCTTACCCGATAAGTCAATGATAGTGTTAGATTTTGCCGATAAGCACTTATCGGGTAGGTTTTTGTTAAACGGCCCCTAGTCAAATTGGGAAAGCTTTTGATAAAGGAGATTAGCTGATAGAACATTTGTTGTCAATAGCTGACGATTGTTCTATCACTAACATATGATCGTACAATTATACCAGCAAATGATCAGATGTTTGCTATTGAATGAGTATCAGTCTTTGTTATGTCTCTTACTGTATAAAATTCTTGAGTCATTATCGTGCCATCGGTTAAGATAAGACACAACTGATAAGCATTTACCTGGTAAACAGCCTTTTTTTAGTGTTATGAAATTTAAATTTGAGATATTAAATTATGAAAATTCACTATCTATATTGTTTGTAACATAAAAAATCACAATTATTCGCCTCTTGAGATAAATGTACATTATCACAGTATCAATAGTGGAACCAGTGTAAATATCCTGTCTCAGTTTGACTGTCGTTACATCAATTGTATGTTTGACCTTGGTTATTGCATTTTCATTATTCGGGATTCGTTTATTATAGACAGATCGAGTAGTAGGTTATTCGAGCTCGACTCGAAAAAGTAGTATCAGCCTTGAGATCGAACAACTTTTTTTTTATTAGAGCTTGAGTTCGAATATTTATGATTTACAAAGCTCGAGCTCAATGCTCGTTTACTGTTGCGACCTTTCGATCCATTAACTCATATATTGGCTCAATTTTTTATATTTTTGTTGTATGATTTATGAATAGGAGCATGTTTGACTCGAAAAAATATATGCTCAAATGGCTAGGCTCGATTCGTAAAATTTAATCGAGTTTTCAAATTAGACGAGTCGAACATTGGTGTTATAAAGCTCGACTCGTTAAATTAAGCGAGTTCTACTTTGTGTTTGAGATCAATTCAAACTCGAATAGCTCATTAAAAACTCAACTCGTTTACACCTCTGTTATGACCTCTGTGTTTGTTTGATCATGTCTTGGATTTTGAGTCGTTTATTTAGGACCTACTGGAATCATGGGTTGAGTTTAAGTGAAAATAGAAGTTATGTTGAAGGATAAGAAGGGATCTTCATCCTTTGATCAATTCTAAATTGAAGATCAACACTAACGCAGTACACTGAGATGCATCAGATCAAATTTTCATGATAAGCGCAATCCATAGAGTGAAAGTGAGATTAAAAATGAAATATTGTTTATTGATGCATATTACTTAAAATTCAAGATTACAAGTAAATTATGCGTAAATACAACTTATCAAGCTCCATGTTTGAATTCATGTAACTAACTGTAGATAATCTATACTATCTTATAAAGCAAATTTAACAAAAGTCTTAAAGTCTTAAAATACTAAATGACCAAGATACCCTTTATATCACTTTTTCATTCACTCCTCCCCTCTCCTCACATACACTCACCCCATCACATACACTCACTCTCTTACAACAGACTTTTTTAAACTTATAATTTTAAATTTACACTTTATACTCCTATAATTAGTTAATTAATTTATTTTATGTTTTTTACTTTTAAATGTTTCATTTTAAACCTTTATCAAATTATTATACATAATCGTATATCAATTAAAACATGTTTAAAAATATATTTTTATTTTAACAAGTTACACCATTATAATCGTCTCATTAATACCTTCTAAATGAGTCCAATATTGAATAGTTTTTTACTTAATTATATTATCATATATTATATATACTGTGAAAAAATATTTTTAATATTTACGATTTATACTTTTATAGTTATTTATTTATATATATACTATATATTTTGGGGTTAGGCTGTCCAAATTGCACTGTATAATATGTTCTGAATTAATATGTTCTTGGGTTTTTTTGAAATATATATACACATGTATTAATTCAACCTTAATCCGAGTTTCTGGACAAGAAAGAGGGTAAGTAGTTGAAATTTCATTCTAAAACTCATCTTTTTTTTGTCTTTTCATGGCTTATGATCTGTCAAATTTGTAGTTTTCTTTATTGGTTTTGAGTGTTTATCTTAAAACTCAAGTTTCTTGGTTCTTTGCTCTTGTTGTAAATCGAACACATTTATGGAGTCGTTTAAATATGTTGGATTTTAAATATATTGGATTTTATACTGGCATACAATTTTTTTCATCGATAGTCCGTAATTGGAACCATAACTCTTATTTATTCAAATTGTATTAATATGTAAAGACCAAGTGTAACATATATCATCGTTAAATCTTATCTTATAAAACCAGTGGAACTTCAAAATCGTTAAAATTCATGACTCCCGCCGCATTGCGCGGGTACACAACTAGTATAATCAAATACAAGATAAACTTCTTATTTTAAATATAAAATCTGAATTATAATTAAGATAATTTTTAAGTTCTAATAGAATAATTAGTTATTATCTTTATAAAATTTATATTATTAAAACAAAATAAATTACTTCATAATTAAATCTTAAATTAAATTATAATATAAATTTGAATCAAAAAAATTACAAAAATAAAATGATAACTTTTATATTTTTTTAATTTTTATGATATCTTCAAAACCACATAAATTCATATTATAACATCAACAGATACCAAAAAAATAAAATAAAACATTAAAATCAAAAAATATCTCATTGCATTGCACGATTATACTTCTAGTAATAAGAAATATATACATCTTTTTCATGAAATCTCAAGCAAAAAGGTAAATTTTTGTTTGGGAATCTAAATATTAAAGAATAAGTAAATTCTTTGAATGTAAGTTGAAAAACTTTGAATGTAAGTTGAAAAACTACCTGATTGCACTAGAGAAGAACTTTGAATTCGAACCGAGCTCAGCCTGATGAACCAAACCAGAACTGCCAAATATGAGTCCGGTCCAATCCTAAACTGGCCCCCTTTTTCGAGCCCTAACCGATTAAGGGTATGTTTGGTCAAAGTCTAGTTAACTAGATCGATCAAGGACCAAACTAGACTCGATCAACAAAAGGGTGCCTACGTTCGGATTGCTTCCACAGAAGTAAAGAACGATTATTTTTTCAATTTCTTTAAAAAAAACCGAATCTCGCTAAGAAAGTCAAACCCTCCTTTGCAATCGAATGTAAAGCATGACCAAATATGAACATATTCAGCAACAACTAGTTTACAAGACCAGCGATTCTGGTCGAATGAACGAACCGGTAAAAACTTCCTACTTCAAAACAAGAGACTTCTAACAGTTCAAAACAAATGCTACCATCATCCTAAAGAAAAGGTTAAAATCCACATTCTGATCCTTTTTACAAGCAAAACCAACAGAGAATACAGCAGGAAACAACTATCCAGATGTAGACAAGAGAGACATGGCCCGTTTGAAATCCAGCGTTTTGAGGGACTCCGGAAAATTCTTACCAAATAATCCTCCATTGTGAGGCAGCAGCACCTGCGATTCATTGCCTTTTGCTGGAACTTCTTGCGCTTTTTTTACAAATTCAAAGAACTTCGCAACCTGGCGAGCATACCTTCAATAGACAGTCACCTTCTTTCAGTATAATATATATATATATATATATATAAGATAATTCCTCTCATGGGTATACGGAAGATAAAATGGTAGTTTCGTAATTTTTACAAATAGGCGGCAAACGGGTTCATATGTGATCCCATTTGATACACATGAACTATAAGTTCATGTGTGAACCCGTCAATTAGTTCACATGTGAACTATTTAACTAATTCATATATGAAACCACACATATAAACTATATGTTCACATGTGAACTATTTAACTGATAAATAGTTTATATGTTCATATGTGAATCACATAGGTTCATATATGAACCCGTTTGCCGCCTATTTGTAAAAATTATGAAACTACCCTCTATTTTTGACCAGTCAAAGACACAATTATTAACCAGTCAAATCAGATATTGATCGTATGAAAGCCAAGGATCACTTCTTTACTTATCAAATATTTACCACGTTTCAAAATAACCTTTGGCTATATATATATATATATATATATATATAGGGACATGTTCATTTCAGGAAATCTATAATATGAATTCAAAACTGCCAAAAAAGGAGAAAATGAGCATATGAAAGCAAAAAAAAAACCATACTGCTCCTTAGCTTCAATATCCTTGGAAAAATCAATGTTGGGTTCACAGTCAAGAACCAATGCAGGGACCTGTTTGTTGCACACACACACAGTCATTAATGATTAATCAACTAAAAGGGATGTTCATCAAGTTAATTGAAGGGCAAAATGTAACAAAGTTTCAAAGTTCCCTTTTTTTACTCATTTCACCTGTAACCTGCTAATCTTGTAATACTGAATGACGTGGATGTCAAGTTTATCGCCCCCCCTTCATGGTTACCCTTACATAAATGGGTTTCCACGTCATCAAATGTTACAAGATCAGCAGATTACAGGTCAAAATGGGTACATAATACAAAATTGTGAAACTTTGTTACATAGATTTAAAAATAAAATAAAAACTCTTGGTTACACTAAATAGAAACTAAACCAAACATTGTTGCATTTGGATGCATTTTGCTCTTAATTCGAAGAAGGAAATAACCATTTACCTTCTGGATACTGGAATGCATATGATTGCCCTCCAAATAGAAAACATGATCTCTTATATCGGGATGCAAAGAGTTATCCATGTGAAGTGGAAGCTTACTGACAGAAAGTATCCCATGATTTTCGCTTTCGAATGGCAAAAGCCAGCTCTCGTGCTTTTCATGCAAACCACGCAGATACTCTAGGCTCACACCACCTTCTTCTTCTCTCTTGCGTAGCATCATTCGTTTATGGCAAGTATCAGGGCTAGCTCTAAGATAAATAAAACCGTCTGGAACGAGTCCAGGCAAAGATGAAACAACCGGATCGAACCATGAGTCATAGATGCTGATTTCCATCTCGTTCATCCAGTTAGCTTCGTGAACAGCTCTCACAAAGACCTTCATCAATTGGCCAAAATAAACGACCCATCAGCAACTCACTTATATCAACTAGTTGTGTACCCGTGCAATGTAGTGGAATGTAACACTTTGTTATAAACCAAGAACGGAAAATCAATTCAATTTCTCAGTAATGAAATCATAAATTTATGGAGTATTCTGCTGTATTAGTAAGGCTTAGGGTCTGTTTGTTAGCAGCTTAATGAGCTTAACAGGACTCACGGCTTATTCGGTCAGCTATACATGACTATTTGGTAGTGGCTTAATGATATAGAAAGTCAGGGTTTTTTTTCCAAACTTACCCCTCCCAATTAAAAAGTACTGATCCTTCCATCTATGAAAATCCCCTCCCAAACGAAAATCTTCCAATCCATACAGACAACTTTATCCATATAAGACTTAACGGAAAACATAACAAACAGCCCCTTAATATATTAGAATGTGTTTATCAATTGATTGTGGAGCTCAAACATAGAGAGCTTTAAGAAAGTTGTACATATACAATCATAAGTTGAAATTTAAGATATTATAGTATTTAATGTTTAATAAGTTGTTTTTAAGAGTTTCTACCAAATGATCTATAATATGGTATAGATACAAATAATGTCGTTGATATTCTACAAGCCAACCATTTGTCGGGAAAAGCCATATGGATACGGGATTCAAGCACACGAGTAATATCATGGCAACGGAATTTAAACCACACACAAACAAGAAAACGCAGAATTTATGTGGTTCGATCACAAATCAGATGGCGTAAATTACCATTCGATCGCTGAAAACACTTCTTTCCATTAATCTAAGCGGCTTAATTCCACTTGATGACTCTTTCTCCTGCATAACTCTTGTAACGAAAACATAATTTTGGAATGTGTACGCATACCTCTGCGGCTCGGAATAGAAAGCATCTAAAATGTTAAAATGATCGGGTCCAATATCCTGCCATTTGTCAATAGGTTCAGGAACGATCTCAACAAGATCCTGAAGTTCAAGTGTTTCATTTGCAATTCTCTTCAAGAAGGTTGTCTTCCCAACACTTATGTTTCCTTCTACACAAAAAGTAAGTCGTTTCTTTGGGGCAGATTTGACACCGTCATCTTTCATCTCTTCATTCACACTCTCTTCGATGAAAGTGGTTATACTCTCGGCATGGTTTCTATGTATAATCCCAACAGAGCTTTGTAAAAAATCAACCATCTTCTGATTCGATTTCCCGAAAAACTGTTGAGCAGGAAAAAGAAAACCAAAAGAACATTAAACCTAAATCGATGGATTAACACATTATGAGATCAAGAATCTATCTATCTATCTATCTATTAACATCATTCCACATCAACAATCAACACCAATTTAATACGAGTAACAAGCGAGAAAACTATGCACCCGCTCGCTATACCGTGCCAACCCACATAATGGAACGATAATTCGGTGTCTTAAACGTGCATCCGCTCGAAATTATCATGTTCAAAGTGGTTGTAATCAACTTTTCCACTTAACCACCCCTATAACACATGCAATCAATCCATAATTTTACATTTGTTTTGATATACCTCAAAAGGAATCAATCACATCTTGACTCCAAAGGGTAATAATACCTTGTCCTTGTAGATTTTCTTGAGCTCAGCAACACCAGCAATCCCATTCTCCACCAGCTTCCTCAAGTTTCTTGGTCCCACGCCCGGAATTCTCAACAGATCGGGATTTCCGGCGAGTAATGGCGGAGGATTACTACTCCCACCACCCAACAAACCCCTCTGCCTCCTGTTCAATTTCGTCGACTTCACCTCCGAAACCGACAACCCTTTATCACCGCCACCGTCATCTTCACTATTCTCCACAGAATTCAAAACCCCCTTATCAGAAGAAGTATAAGAGGTACGAAACCAAGCTAAACGAGACCCACTTCGACTCTCCTTAAACACAACCCATGCTCTACCGGGAACACTTGTACCACTCTGGATGGAACACCGGCAAATACGACACTTATAATCAGAGCTGGAATCACAGAAACTGGAACTCGAATAGGTGGTAGGATTACACATGGAAAGCATAGGGTTCCGACCACTAAGAAAGTGTAAAGCGGTGGCAGCCGGCGGCATTAGGGAAGGAAAGGAAAAGGGGTTAGTTTTCTTAAACCTTAGAGAATGTAAGCTACGTTTGGTGGTATTTTGCTTAAACCCTAGTGGGATAAGATGAAGAGCAGGGGGTAAAATAGTGGGTGAAGGCCATAGAATTGGGGCCCCTGAACAAGGGTTTCGACGCAGCAGCTTCTGCATACTTTACAAACATTTCCTTGCAAAAATCACTCTCTTCTTTGTCGGTTTGCTTCCATTTCACTGTAATTTTCGGCTTCTGAAACTCAAGTTGTAGAGAAAGCGGGAGGGAGGGAAGGAAGAAAGGGTTTTGTGTATGTTAGAATTACTGTTCCTTTTTTTCCGCCCTAATATTTTGGGTTTAGGAAAAAGGAAAAAGTTTGGAAAATTTTAAATAAATAAATTATTTAAATTTTTAAAAATTAATTACTTAGAAATTTCTTACTGCAATTTTGCAGTTTGCATTTGTATCAAATTGCATTATACGGTATGGTTTGTGGTTGTGAGTTATATATATATATATATATATATATATATATATATTAGAAGAATATTCGTGTAATGTAGCGAGACAAATCTCGATTTTAATGTTTTATTTATTATGTGTCTTTGTAGATGTTATAATACGATTTTATGTGTTTTTAAGAAAGCAATAATGATTTTATTTTTGAATAAAATATAAATTTGAAAATATAATAAAATTTTGAAAAAAAAATATATCAACGTTAATATCCAATCAACTATTTAAAAGTTTTTATATTTTATGTAATTTCTTTAATTTATTTTTTTATTATAATTTAATTTAAGTTTAATAATGAAATGATTTATTTTTGGTTTAATAATATAACAGTTTATAAAGATAATAATTAAGTATTCTGTTAGAACTCAATGATTATACTAATTATATTTTAGATTTTTTATATTTAAAATGAGATGTTTATCTTGTATTTGATTGTTTTTATCTGCAGTTAGTTACACGAATTCAAATATGGAGCTTTAATAAGTTGTACATACGCACAATTTACTTTTAATCTTGAGTTTTAAATAATATGCATTAATAAACAGTATTTTACGCATAAAAAGTGGTTTTTAAGAGTTTTTGTCAAATGATTTATAATATAGAATATATTTATTTATATATAGAAAAGTACCCGCGCAATGCAGCGGGATACATCTTGATTTTAATATTTCATTTTATTTTTTATCTCAGTCGATGTTATAATATGGTCTTATGTGATTTTGAGAAAACAATGATGTTTTTATTTTTGAATAAAATATGAATTTGAAGATATCATAAAAATTTGACAAAAATATATCGATATTAGTATCAAATTAACTATTTAAAATAATTCTACTTGTATGTAATTTTTTAATTCAAATTTTTTTATTATAATTTAATTTAAGTTCAATAACGAA
>NC_037531.1:4355481-4397768 GCF_001531365.2 Cynara cardunculus var. scolymus
TTTGGGGAATGGAAGTTGACGGTGATTATAAGAAATATTGAGTCAAAACCACCCATTAAATATGAAATCGACAGTGACTATCTACTCGTTGAAAAAGAGAGATTATAGGGACGTTAGTTGGATTAGAGAAATTATAGGGACGAATTAAGATTTCAATGGGAGTGGTATGCTTTAAAAACATGTACGTATGCATAATTAACTTGTATTTTTTATTTTTAAGTAATGTGCACAAATTGATTGTATCTTATACATGAAAATTTGTTTTTAAGAGAATGAGTCAAATGCTTTATAATATAGTATAGATAGATATAATTTAATTTAAGTTTAATTATAAAACAATTTATTTTTGGTTTAATATTATAAATTTTATAAAGATAATAATTAAGTATTCTGTTAGAATTTAATAATTATACTAATTATATTTTAGATTTTTTATATTTAAAATGAGATGTTTATCCTGTATTTGATTGTGTTTATCTGCAGTTACACGAATTCAGATATGTGATGAAATCGGATAGGGATGAAATCGTTTAGGGATGAACGTGTTTAAGAGTTTTTAAGAGTTTTAAAAGTTTTTAAGAGTTTTTAAGAATTTTAGTCAAATGCTTTATAATATAGTATATATATATATATATATATATATAATTAAAAATATATAGATAAAATTATATATATAGAGAGAGAGGGGGGGAGAATATAATTTGCTAAATTTATGTAATATTTTTAATCTATTTTCTCCATGATTGCTTTGATAATTCCAAAGTTTTGGACTTTGATCAATAATGTTGATCATGGAAAGACAAATTGCATGAAAAAAGTAACGTACTTTAACTTAATTCCTATTTTGGGTAACGTACTTTTAAAACTTCTATTTTGGTACCTAAGATGTAAAGTTTTAAACATTTAAGTACCCGGGTAACCCGGAAAGACTAATTTTAGACTAAAAAAAAGACTAATTTTAAATTTTAAAAAATCCACGTCACTGACCACGTCAGCAAATAATACCGAGTTTGATACCACATCACTCGACACATCAGCATGATAATCGGTTAATACTTCAACCAGTTACCCGGGTACTTAAATGTTTAAAACTTTACATCTTAGGTACCAAAATAGAAGATTTGAAAATACATTACCCAAAATAGGAATCAAGTTAAAGTACAATATTTTTTCATGCAATTTGCCCTCATGGAAATTAACGACTTACACATGATGTGTTTGTAGAAGAGGTTTAATACAAACACAACATATTTTCACTTTTAGTTATATATTTTGTATCAAAACAAAGAATTCCATATTTGTTGCGGAAACTAGGAAGATGAAATATGTGATGCTAAACAAAATGGCTGGTGATAAATTTGCTAACATTGAAAGAGTGAGAGAAAAATATATTCTTTCATATATGAAGGACTAAGATAGTTCTTCAGATGTTGACGTCGATTTTTCTCAAGAAACTATCACAAAGAAGTCTGTCAAAATGGATGGGTAGCAATGAAAGACAAGGGTGCCCTTTATAGCCATCATTGCATTAAATGCCACTATCTAACTTTAACGTGTGTCTTCATCTGATTTGATAATCCATGCATGCTTGTACTCGTTATTTCAGCCTTTGTAGTTGATGTAAACACTTGTTATCCTATCTCATTCTTTTGTATGTCGAGGAAACAGTAAAAAAAGTATGGCACTAATAAATAGTGTTTAGAACTTACTTTGTGCTGACATGCTGAGCATGCTCTCATATTAGGATGAGTGTTGGAAGAGTTGGTGAGCCAAACTTGTGGGACAAGTTTGAACTCCAAAATCTGGATTGCTCAATAATAGTAATTACAGACTACTATTTGATTTTATCTTATATTAATCTTTTTTTGGGGTATATGACAAAGTAATCCGCTTTTTTACGATCTTGACCTCATTTCAACTAGTCTTCGATTTTGTTGAAGGTTTTTCGTTCTTGGGTCAATACATTATTAAACTTTTACAATTAGAAATCATATCTTTTTTAATTTTGAAATATAAAGTTACATTCCAGATTCCAGCTATAGAATACTTATGAAGTGCATTCATCAGATTCTGAAACAACTTGGTATTAATTGTGGGTTATTGAAATTCAAGATGGAATTACCTTAAATGATAAGTCAATCGGATTCTCCAAATTGGGTGGAGAATAATCGAACCAAAGATTTGGTCTTCACAATCTTATATAAACTAAGAATCCGATGATTGATCAACATCCGGAGTCTTAAGTCTTATGAGTTACTAAGGTTCAGATGTTAATTCTTTTAAGTTATATCTGTATGGGTGTTGTTCATTGGATATACTTATTACAAGACAAATGAAAACAATCTCCCCCTATTTGTCAATAATACAAATAGATACCTATGTAAGAAACACTTAGAAAAAATGGTACCAAAAACTCATAAATTCAGTGATCCATTTTGGATTCTTTTTTCATTTTCTCTTTTTGTTCTTTTCCTTTTCTAAGGCTCTTTTTCTATTGTTTTTTGTTGTGTTTTCTGCCATCCTTTTGTTTTCTCTCAGGTTACCAAGCAATGTAAATAAAATACATAAGTATGCAAGAAAATTAAATAATCAAACTTTAAACTTAATCTAGACATACGTAAGATACTTAAAAATGTAAACTTCCATTTAGATTGAACATATTTTGGGTGTTAAAAGCTTACAACGGCTCAAGTCTCAAAGATCAAATCTTTGAATTTCATATCTCCAATTCCTTTGCTAGGTTGGTTAATCTGATTGTGTAGCATTGATCGTAACCATCTGTAAATGCCTTTCCAATATGGGTAACTAAGTTGATCGTTGGGATCTGATATCATCAAAGAGATCATAGAAGTACATCCATGCAACTGGAAGGAAGTTGCATTGGATTTCCAGGAAGCAAGGTAAGATCAAGGTTAGTGGTGATAGAAAGATTACCAGATATGACAAGAGATGAGATAATCTTTGGATTGGTTTGAATCTTGAGAGAAAAAGGAGGAGCATTTTGATGGCTCTATAGGTGCTGAAGAGGTTAAACAAACAAAGGTTTGAAAATATTTTTCAAAGACTTCAGAAGTAGGAAATCAAAATTTCTTTTTGATGTTGGTTACCTCTTATATGAGTGTTTTAATCTTGTCCATCACCTTTGGTTTGTACATACTTTTGTTGTCTCCATAAGCATCAATAATTTCCAACCATTTTGTTTAGCCATGTATAACTAGCTAGTGAATCTCTTCATCTTTACTACTCAAATTATTACGAATCAGTATACCTTTGATTAGTGGATCCTTGTACCCACTTCTCTTACATCCAATCACTGTAGCTTTGATTATTTTGGTCGTATGGCTTCGTCTGGAGAAAATGTTGTTAAATTCTTCAAGCTTCTCATCTCTTTCGATTTGAAGAGCTTTGGCTGCAGCTAGCTATTCTTCAAAAAGATTTATATCATCTAGATTAGACCGAGGAGGAGGAGGAGGCATATAAAGAGTATCTGAATCAAAGTTTCTTAGGATTTGAATCTTTTCAGCTTTCTTCTTTTTCTCGATTCTTCTTCTTCATTAGCCATCATAATCCATTTTTCCTTTATCTACAGTTAATTATCGATGTGTCTGGTTGAAATGATATAGGTTCTAACAATAATAGGGAGTAGGTTCAGATGAAGTAATAGCAATATCCAATTAAGTTGTTGAAATTTCTTCTACAACTTTGACAGCAATAGATTCAACAACGTCATTTGATTCCTTCACAACATCATCGGATTCTTGATGAACTTTTTCTTCAAGAGTTTGAACATTCCTTTCAACGATTTGTTATGTGACTAGAGATTCCCCCCCCCCCTTAATAGGATGTTCTTTTTCAAGATAACCTTGAGGTTCCTCCTCCTCAATAAGATGTTCTTCTTCAAGGTTACCTTGATGTTCCTCCCCCTCAATAAGGCGTTTATTTGTTTCCTTTTCTTGATGATCTTCTGAAACCAGATTAAGAAACTCTTCACTGGACGAGTCTTCATCTGATGTCTTGTAGGAATCATCATCATTTTGCTCATATGTTCCTATGCTAGTGGATTGATGGGCATTCTCCCCATCACTAGCACTAGGAGACAGATCAAACAAGGTTTGCAATTGAAGGAAATCATCGTTGAAAATCACATTAAGCTTTTTGGTATGCCTTTCAGTAACATACAAATAACTCCCTATCAATTTTCAGAAAATGAGAAGCTTGGCCCAAAAACTATAGTTATCTTATTGAGCTTTTCAATGATAACTTGATTAACTTCTACCTATACATCTATCTTTTTATAAAGTAAATCAAGAGACTCCTTGAATCTATCCAAATACGACTACTTAGACAATTTCTCATCATTACCAACAATATTTCCAATAGAGATCTAGTGTGTGGAGATCTATACCCTCAAAAGGCTATATTAGCAAGTAAATCATGCAAGTATACATGGCTTACAAGTATCGTCCAAATCAAGTAATAACGATAAGTAATACCAAATATAGTTCCATAGAGATTTAAAATGCAAAGAGAGTCACAAAAGTTAACTTTAAAATGAGATTTCAAAAAGGGGGTTTTGGAAGCAATAAAGCTTCAAAGACTAAATATCTTTGAGAGAGTTACTAACCAAAACCAAAATGTAACAATAATTAAAAAATAGTATCAATGCAAGATCAGGTTGTATTTCAGCAACGAAGTGTAGTGAATATTGCTACATAAATAGCTCTTTATAACACTATTGGATTGAACGGCCTTCCAAGGAAGTGCAAATTAGACCATATGTTGGAAGTGCACTTGGTGATGCATTAATCCCAAACTAGTACAGATCTTGCCTTTCTTTCCATATAGTTTTGCAACCCATAAGATTACTGCGACTCTTTATAGCTTTTATAACACACTTGGTAAAAATATTTGTGTTGTCTTAATTTTAGGTCCAACTCATTTGAATGAAATAACATGTGTCAATTTGTCAAAGATTACCAGATAAAATATTGATATCACTTGTGAATAGTGAAATAAATTGCTATTAGCAAAGCAATCATCGACTAACACTTGGATTAATCTTACAACCTTCACTTACACCTATACTAAGGTATTTAGCCTAGCATTACTGATTGTAAGTGCTTAAAAATAACTGATATAAATGGAAATGACTGCATGTAAATAACGTAAAAGTAAATTCTGCAAGAAGAGTACAGAGAAAGCTGGAAAGGTTGTTGTAGCAACAGACAGTGACGAAGAACACTTAAAAAGTACTTGAAAAATAATATTTAAAAGTAGCAAGGACCTAAAGTTTAGTTGAAGCTTTGATCATTATGATAAAGTTCTATTGTTCCAATTACACACACTAAACAAAAGATTACCTCTCATATATATACTAGCAAAAGGGAATCAAAAGTACTAAAGGTTATTAACCAATGGACAATACAAAAGATTCATGATGTACAAAATATGCTTAAGTACAAAAGGTTAAGGTATCTTTCAGTGGCATCTTCTATCAAACCGTCTGCTATCAGTACTAGAAGATGCCCTCCTCGAAAATTTGACTTTTCAAAATATTCAACGAGATTAAGCCAGTTGTGCCAATATCTAGTGTTGTAGCAACGTACACACCTGCTACAGTAATGCTTATGTCAGCATTTCTTTCATCAAATACATAAAACAGTACCATTCCTGCATCTTAGCTCAATGAATAAAAAACCATAAAATAAGACTAGAAGACTCAATATAGGGTTGGGAAAGGTGTAAAATAAAGTGAAATAAAGTCATAATTAGGTGCTAAAGTGTATGCTTTTGCACACTTATCAAGGTCTCCAAATCCTGAGCAATGGATATCATGTTTGATTAACGCTAGTCAATCTATGCTTTGATCGACTCTAAGGATTCTGATACAAGATCCAGAGAATTACCAATGCCTTCTTGAAGCTTGTTTTCCGCGTCCATAACTTTATGAGTCTGATCATGTGATCGTTCAAGAACCTCGATCTTCTTTAGCACTTCATTCATACAATCGTGGTGAGTCTCAGCTTGTTTCCTTTAGAGTCTTCTTCCATATTTTTAAATCATTCATCTAATGTTTGGTTTTTCTCCAAGAAATTTTTAGTGAAAGTGGCCAACCGAGATGCTGTTAAGCAAGTTTGAAGATTGAACTCACAAAGTTGGTCAACAACATGAGATGGGAGATCATAAAGTGTATGAACTTAATGCATGCGACCACACCATGGATGAGTTGCAGTCGATGATTGAGGTTTGATCTATGAATCAAATTTGAGTGATCACATCGGAAGAGGTGAAGATTTGCTAAGATCCACCACTAACTTGAGGAGATGGAATGGAGTAAGCAGGTATTTGAGCATCATTTTTTCATTGGTGTACTACTTGATGGATGATCATTTGAAGTTTGCTCATCTCTTTTAAATGATGAAGGTGATAGACCGATGATCTCATGAGATATGGCAGGTGTGACGGTGGTTGATTGAGCTGGATTGCCAATATCATCAGATTCCATTGAAACCTGTGAACCATGAATTCTTGCAAGTGAGTCATCATATATGTGTTATCCTCCCCCATAGTGGTGATTATAGGTTCATTAGAATGTATAGGTGATATAGAATGTGATGATAAGGCTGTTGTGGTAGTGATCAAATAGGTTGTTTGGGTTTCGGGTGGATCCTCATTCACACCACTGGACAACAAGGATGCCGTGATGGATTTTATGAGCTTTCCCTTGTGTACAAAAGTACCCTTTTGGGAGGGTATTGTGGAGCTGGTTGGGTGTCAGATGCCATGGACTCTGATTGGCTAATTTCAATATCCGAAGACTTTTGAGAGCCTTTGGATAGTTTGAGGTTTTAGTCCTTTAGGATGATTAGGTCTTCTTTGAAGATTCCAGTTTGGCTAGACTGGGTAACTTCCATTTTTTCATGGAAGGAACAGAGATTTGGGTAGATTTCAAGGTTCTTTTAGATTCATTACCTCTTTGGAAAGAGGAACGACAGTAGCTACCAAGGTAGTCGTATGAGAATCCGATACTCTTTTTGAGCTGACATCGGTTTCTTTAATCTCTTGGATGGCCAAGAAGAAGGTGAAAGAGAGGAGGCTATTTTGGATCTCTTTTTGAATAAGGAAGCAATTTTGGTTAATAAGAATTCCCTTGTTGTTTCTCTCTCCAATGGAGAGTTCTAAATTTGTCTTAAAGATTAAGCAAATGAAATCGTACCTGTAGGCATTGGGGGATCTGATGGCAGGGTCTTCTATTGGAGATAATGTGATTGATTTCTAGAGTAGAATCTTCAGAAGGACTTGGAACTTTATCTCCAAGTTTGTCACCAATGATTAGAGCCAAAAATCGAACAAATGGGACATGAGCCTTCTTTTGCTTTTTAGAGTGATTTTTCTCACCAGTTCATCAAAAAAGTATTTCCCAAAGTTGATATTCTTCTTAAAAATTAGAGCATGAGCAAGTCTCGTGACATTACTATGTGATTGATCCTATCCACTAACCTTGAAATGAGACATTGAACTAGATTCTCGACATATGCTTAAGAAGAATGGTTCCCAAACATTGGCTTCTTCATCTTTTAATCGATACTCAAGAATATGAAGAACTTTTTTATGTGCTTCATTTGAACGTAGATATTCATAAACATTTGATGAAGAAGAATGACGTTGAAGAATCCTAGCTACATCATCGACGGTAATGATTACATCCTTTTCATTGAGCACAGAGGCAATGATCGATTCATCCTTCTTCGAGTAGACACATGAACACCATAAATTTCCCAGAGAAAGGTGCTCATCATGGACGGACCTATGTATGTGGTATAGATGGCACGTGCCACCGTATTATGTCTCTGCCAAAGGGTAAAAAAATTAGGTTTCGTGAACGGTGCAACCTATTAATTTGTTGTGTGCCACCGTATGTATTTTGAAACTACAATGAGAACAAGTTTTATTTGGTAGAGTTGGTTTGCAAGCCTTTTTATTCCACCCCACACCCAAGTCCGAATCATGTTAGTGTCATTTTTTAGTCAAACGGTGCCACCTTTTGAAAAAAAATTCTGTATATTTGTTTGTTATAGTCAAACGGTGTCACAATTTTAAAAAAATTTCCTATATATTTTTTTCTTATGGTCAAATGGTGCCACCGTTTAAAAAAAATTATGGTCCGTCCCTGGTGCTCATCCAAAATAGCAAAGGAGAAACTATAAGTGCATGCTTAACTGTTCTTGACTCTTGAGATCCAGACTTGGGTATGTTCTTGGAGATGGATGAGAGTTGAAGAAAATAGGTAAAAAGACCAAGATGCCCCTCACGTGAAGGACACATGACTGCGTTAACGGATCCAATTCTAAGGCATCTGTGGGAGGGGCAGGATTGGGCTAAAAACTCAATTTTTGGACCAAAAATATACTTTATGTTTCAAAGGGACCAAAACAAAAAGACAGTATTCATGAGGGACCATATTTGTAATTCACTCATATAATTAAAACAAATCCCTAATAATATAATATGTTAATTAATACAATCAAGATAGTAAAAAAATTAAATAATATAATATTTTAATTAAGGGAATTTTAAATTGATTATATATATATATATATATAATATTATAAATTCCATATCTAGCTACTGACTGTGGTACACAACTGTCATTGTTCACACATCATATGTGGATTGGTGGATTTCTCATAGTTGGTGTTGCTACACATGCATCCATTTTTATGGTAAGAGACTATGATCCAACTACTCGATACAACGATCTATTWGATCGTGTTCTTAGGCATCGCGATGCAATCATATCTATATTGCTTAATATGTTCACAAATAATATTACTAATTTCGTCGGCTTGAATGGTTACCATGAGTATTTCTTAATTCTTTTTTGAAAAACAAAATAAATAATAATGCCTAAAGTACAAGGACTAATCYATTATTTCTTTCATTGCCCCCAATATGCCCATATTGGCACCGATAGCATGTTGGTAAAAGAAATTAAAAAGTATATACATTAATTTATAATTTTAAATAATCTTTACGTATAATATGAATAAAAATAAAAATTTACATATTCTATCTAATTAATAATTTAAAAAAAATATAATTAATACTTAAATCAAAAAATTTATTAAAATCATTTAGCACAATTTCGTTATCTATGAAACAAAATAACTTTAACTTTAATTTTTATGTAATCTACATAAATATTTTTAGAATTATGATATTTTTTTGATAACTAATATATTGAGTAATAATGTAAAAATAGTTGATATCATTAATAATTCTAAATAATTGATATTAATGTATCATGTTTGATTAAAATTAATTAATATTTGTTGATAATTAATATTTAGTAATACTAGTAATAATTAATGTTCATTAATAATTAACATTCATTTAAAATTTGTTAGGACTAAAATAGTCCTAAGTATTTGAAAGTTTTTATAAAATCTTTACTTTGTATTGTATTATAATATTTGTAATTAGGCTTAAAGAGCATTGGGCTGTAACTTGTAAATGTCATCTATAAATAGATGACATAATAAATTATTATTAATATTAATGAGAGTTATAACCGAAAAAAGTGACAATAAACTCCCAAAACGTTACTCCAATTAACATTTCAATAAATTTACTTATATCCATCCAAAACATATACTAAAAAAAAACTCCAAACCTTGTAGTAAAGAAAGTGATGAATTAATCTAAAGCAAAGGAGTTTGTTGTAAATCAGTTGAGTTCAGTTTAGTATATACAACAAATTAATTAGTGTGCATCAGTTACATACACCTCACCTACATACAAAATCAATAACTAACTACACGTGTAAAACTAAAATAATTCACTTCAACCCCCTCCATTTATACGTATAAAAGAATTCACCACAATTCACCATTTGAGAATACTACATGTCGTCATCAACTTCGACCTTTCTTTTATATATTTATATTTATATTTATATTTATATTGATGATTTATCTTCGTAGTCTTGTCGAGTTTTTAGCAGCTGCTTGCTTACACATGCAATCTGGCATCGGGTACGTGTAAAGTGACCCACTCGGCTTCCTCACTTCGCTTCCCTTTACATCGCTATGATGAAGCATTTCCCGCAACTGTCGCTGAAAGCTCTCCCATCTAAACATCATCATCATTGTTAATAACGACATCATTCTATTTGTGAACCTTGAGACATCACTATAACTATGAATATATATATATATATATATATATATATATTGCCAAAGAGAGATGGTGTCACCTGATACGGGGGCTGTCGAACAATTGAGCTAATTTTCTCTTGTCGGGTATTATTGTCTTGGAATGTCCTTCATACGAATAGCGTCGATGACCAATTATGAAATGTGGGAAATTTCCGCCTTGAGTAGTCACGAAAACCTCACTATGAAGACATATTGTATAATCGAGAGCAGCCAACCTAGATGAGTACCCCTGCGTTAAAACCAACTGCCCGTAAGCATTTTCTTTCGACTACTCCATTTTAGCACTCCCTCTCAATGATCATCAATTTTCAACTTCGAATTTATTTCAATTTTCACTTTAAAAAAACAACTCCTCTTTTCAATTCAAAACGGATCTTTTGTGTCCCCGTGGCTTTAGTTAAAGAGGTGGACATCCTTGCAGAACGAGTCACACGCCTGGAGTTCGACTCTAGGCACCACCCACCTACCAGTGGGACACAGGAATTTACGAAAATAACCTTCGGACAGATTTTTTTGAATGCATGACCTTCTAACATATTTCGAGATACCTAGTGTTAGGAAGAGACATTTTTCTGTAAGGCAGAGTCGTTCTTAAATACGTCAGAAGGTTATTCTCCTAAACAACCTTCAGGATGCACTTTACCTCCCCAGAAGGTGGCATCATATACCCTTTTTGAAGGACCGTCAAGTATATCAACGATACTCTTGTGGTGACAAGTGTAAGGGTAATTAAGTCATTTGGTTTCAAAAAGAACTTTTAGAAACAAGAAAGCTAGAGAAATACCACAAATGGAGCGAGCTCCTCGGGTGAAGCTAATGTATCCTTGGTTTCTAACCGCGGAAACATTTGTTTAAGTGGTGCCATATATTTGTCAGCTTTGTATATTTTACCCGCTGCCACATATACTGAAGTATTGTTATCGAAACCCATGCCCCTAAGCATCATTCCAACCTACATATCATACAAGCAACATAACTTTTAGTCTAATATGGCAAGAAAACCAAAGTATTTGATATCAATAGCCCTATGATTCCGGGTTCATTAACCAACAGCTAGCTTAAGGGATGTTTACTCTTTTTTTCCATTAAGCCCTGTATGGGTTAAGTTGTCTATCTGGATAAATTTGTCAGCCTGAGGGATAGGAGACCAATTGCATATAGCCATTATTTCTAGGGTATTTCTAGTATAATTTGTTTGAGGTGGCTTAATGGGGACAAGTGAGGGGTCTTGACTAATTCCATATAGCCATTTTTGCTTAAGGGCTTAACCATTAAATAGACTCATGTATGGGTGAGTGAATAAGCCGCCCAGACCATTAAGTTCATTAAGCTTGCAAGTAACAACCGCTTATATTTTCGTTATTGGGGTTTTTTCGCTCTTTTATCACATTATGCCCCTTGTATTTCCTTTTAGATCATTTGACATTATCATTTAGCTTATCGGCTAGATATTACAAAAATGTGACTAGTTTATGAACCAACAACTAGATTTTCAGCTAACAGCTAGTTTGCTAAACATAACGTTAGAAAATAGTAGTAAGCATCCAACATGCATTTTGTAATGTATATTATTTACTCCCCATATATTTGTGAGCCATACATACCTCAAGGGGAGTTAAAGGGCATTTTCCGTCCATCCTAATTGCACCAGGTCTTATTATCCGACCTCTTTTCCGGAACTTTCCTCTCCAACTTCTTTCACGAGCAATATCCATTTCGTGTTGTTCTTCCTCCCCACCATCATATACACAACATGAAAATGCAACCATGTCCTTCAAAATAAACAACATTTCAGGTTCGTTATTATGTACAATTGTCCGCTACCAAAAGTAAGTGCCTACTTTCCAATTCTACCCTTGATTATGAGATGGAGAAATTCATGACTCCCTCTATTAAGAGTAAAATTGTCATTTAGTTAACTAACATGTGCAATATTTACACATTTCTAACACTGTATGACTTCTTTACAGTGGACATTTGTTTTGGGACGGAGGAAGTATATTGTAGATATTATATGCCAGAGTTAAGAAGACAATGAAACACACCTCTTCAAAACGGAGATGAACGGAGATATACTTTCCGCCACTACTAGAACTATTCCGGATCATTCTATCGACCATTTTTGCTGCAAGTGTGCGTATAGGCTCTGAAAACCTAAGTGCCCCAAAATTGGATAAACATCTAAGCCCTTGGATATCTGAAGGAACAGCATGAGCCAATCTGTTAGAGAATGGTGCAACACGTACCGCCCTGCACAATAAAATAATGTCGCAGACCTATCTGTTAAAAATATATGGAAAAAGTCGACCATTTTAACGAGAAATCTAGCAACATATACTACAATATTTGAAGAAAAAAGAATGACGTGCAGCATCATAAAAAGGAATAAATATGTATAGATCATAAAGTATCTACATTATAAGAGAATAAAGTTGCACCTCACCAAAACGGTATGAAAAAAGGTAAAATGTATAAAAACGCAGCACTTAGGGGCCGTTTACTAAATGCTTGCCTGGTAAGTGCTTATTGGGTAATTTTCCTTATCTGATGAACATGGAAAGAGTCAAAAACCTTACCCGGTAAAAGCAATGATAAAGATGGAGAGTCTTACTCGGTAAGTGAGGGCGACGACTCTTACCCGCGTAAGTGCTTACCGGGTAAATTGTTGCATACGATATTATTTTAATGTACTATAATCTTACCCGGTAAAATAAATTATAGTGTTGACTCTTAAAGTAGGTGCTTACTGGGTAAGTATTTAGGTAAACGGCCCCTTAGTTCCTATTTAGTGTAACAAAGAATTTACTTTTCTCAATCAATGTAACGAAGTTTCAAAAATGTTTATTTCATACCCATTTTGACCTGTAACCTGATGAACTTGTAACATTTGATGACGTGGATGCCAAGTTGTTAATCAATATATTTTTTCCAATCAATATAACTTGAAAACTTGGCATTTATGTCATCAAATATTACAAAATCAGCATGTTAACGGTGAAAATGGTTACGAAATAGAAAATTTGTTAAAAACATTACGTGTAGCATTAAATATTTATCTATGAACAAAGCGAGAAAATTATGAATAGAGCGTATATTGGGATAATAATAATAAACGGCAAAGCTTCTTATTTACATACCCCAACTCCAGAAGCTTTGGCAAGACCTTTTGAAGGTAGTAAGTTGGACTTGACCAACCTTTGACTCTCAAATTCACAATGTTGCTTATATTGTTGTCGAAACGCTCGAGTACATCTTCTGGTAATTCTCGAACCACATTCACGTGATGTCTTAATGCATATATGAAGAATTCCTCATCAAATATCTCCCCGAACTTGCTGCAATTTCGATGCAAAAGGAAGGTTTTAAACTTCCGTAAATGTCATGCTTTTCCTTGGTGCTCCTATATTCTTTTCTATCTTTATCTCTTTACTTTAATGGGGGTATCTAACCATTATTCAAAAAATATAAAATACCCGTCGATAAAGAAACCTTGTAGACCAAAATAAATGCCATAAATACTGCATAATGATTAGTAGCAGGCAAATGCAATTTGGTCGAAAAGGGAAAAGTTGTATTTATCCGGAAATAAGAGGCTCTACTATTACTATGTTATAGTCTAGGTTCTAAATGACGAGAGGTGTGGCGTGATGATGAGGTCAAGCCTCAACCCTTGGGAGCCATGGCGTTTTTCTAGGCATGGTTTAAGGTGGTAAATCTGTACTTCATATATATATATATATATATGGACTTGGGATCACGTGAGAAAAAAGGATTTTGAAGAAAAGAGTAAGCGGTGAAGGTGCCGTTATATTGTGTGAATGTTAGGTTATATTTCGTGAAGGTAGTGAAGGTTTCAAGACCTGAATGTGTACCTTCACCAATTTCTGTGAAGGCAGTCACCTTCATATATATATATATATATATATGTGTGTGTGTGTGTGTGTGTGTGTGTGTGTGTGTGAAAGTTACATTATATTATGTGAAGGTTCCATTTCTCATGAAAAGTGGTATTTCTCATGGGAACCCAACCCTATATATATACACATATATGTCATATGTCTATAGAGCATACAAAAAGTGTTATATCGACAACTCATAACAACGTAAAAGGTAAAAATAAGACAATTGCAAAAAAATAATTAACAAGTCAAATAGCACGTTACAAAAACTCGTGCCGTCTTTTAGAACCATGGTTATACAAGTACAGGTGTAGATGCGGATAATGAGAAGATGACAGTGATAAGCCTGAGATACAGTTTACCCATTCTCGAAGAAAGAAGTAGGGAGGGTAGAATGGTCTTTTCAAGTCTGTTGATGTGGTATTGGGAGTTAAGTCGGTGCGTTGGGGAGTACAAATAGGAGGGAGCATGGAGAGGAGAAGCATTTTGGAAGATTCTGTCAACTGGGAAAGGGTCAATCTCTCGGATATTGGCGACGTAGTAGCAGTAGCTGTGTTTTTGTTGGTTGCAACCATTCGATTGTAATCAGAGTGAAAATAAGTGATATAAAATCGGATTTGAGTCCAATTGTTCATCAAATTGGTATCAGAGCAGGTTCGAACCATGCCACGTTCGATTGTGTCAAGAATCGAGGAGGTAGAAAAAAGTATGGATGAGGTACAAACGAGGATGACATCGATCGAGGAAAATATTCAGACTATGATGCAACAAATGGCAACAATGGGATTGCCTTGAAGGAGGGAGTGGAACCTGTGAACGTTCGGCCTTACTGCTCGCTATCTACAGTACCAGGAGGATGAGGTGGAAAAAATGGTGCGCGAGATGCTTGGGGCCGGGATCATCCAACATAGCCAGAGAGCATTTTCTAGCCCAGTTTTGTTGGTTAAAAGAAAGATGGTAGTTGGCATTTTTGTATCGACTACCGTGCGTTAAATAAAGGAACAATGCCAGACAAGTTTCCCATTCCAGTCATTGATGAGTTGTTGGATGTATTGTATGGCGCGACTTGTTTTTCCAAGTTGGATTTGAGGGCCGGATATCATCAAATTAGGATGCAGAAAAAGGACGTGCATAAGACGTCCTTCCGAACACACGAGGGACATTATGAGTTCTTGGTAATGCCCTTCAGGCTTACCAATGCTCCGGCCACTTCTCAATCGTTGATGAACAATGTTTTTAGACTGTTTCTAAGGCGGCTTGTTTTGGTGTTCTTTGACGATATCTTGGTTTACAGACTACAGTAAATCCGTGGGTGACCCTGTGGAGCATTTGAAGATGGTATTTCCAGTGCTTGTGGAAACATCAGTTGTGTGCAAATCGGGGAAAAATGCGAGTTTGGAAGATGTGAATTAGGTTATCTAGGACACATCATTCCAAAATAGACCAAGAAAAAGTAGATGCAATGTTAAAGTGCCACAACCTATTTCAGTGACTCAGTTGAGGGGATTTTTGGGTCTCACAGGATATTATCGAAAATTTATAGCAGCGTACGGTGAAATAATAAGGCCTTTAACGGATTTGTTGTAGAAAAATAAGTTTGAGTGGAACGACAAGGCTACCACAACTTTTGAGAAGTTGAAGCGAGATTCGATAGAAGCATTGGTGTTGGCTTTACAGGATTTCTCTAAACCATTTGTGAATGAAACAGACGCCTCGGGAAGTGGAGTTGGAGCAATATTGATGCAAAATGATAAGCCTATTCCATTCCATAGCCAAGTATTTAGTTTGCAGGCGCGATAGAAACCCATTTACGAGAAGGAGCTTATAGCTATTGTTTTCATTGTCTTGAAGTGGCGACCGTATGTGCTCGCGAGGAAATTTGTGGTACGAACGAATCAGATAAGTTTAAATTTTTTGTTGGAGCAAAGGGTGATCGAGCCACCTTATCAGAATTAGGTGGCGAAATTCATGGGGTATGATTTTGATAACATATACAAGTCAGGAAAAAGTAACCTGGCCACTGGGAGAGGACTCGAATGTTCCGTGATGGGGGGCCGCAATGGAATGTAATTTGATGGGAGGTTGGTCAAGACGAGTAGTCGGGGAAAAATAAAGAAGACATTGTAGCAGGAAGGGGTGAGCACAAGGGTTTTTCCGTCAAATATGACCTCTTGTGGTATAAGGATAGGGTGGTATTATCTCGATCCTCATTAATATGACTTAAGGAGTTCAATAGTTCGCCGGTTGGGGGACACTCGGGAGAAGAGAGAATGTATCAACGTATCGTTACCGGGTTGTTATGGGTGGGTATGAAAACGGATATACGGGATTTAAGCTTTGATTCCCCTTAGGTACTATTAATTCCTTGGAGGCCCAACAACCACTGTTACAAGAATCAAAGAAATTTATTTCCCTAAATCAAATAAGACCTAAGATTCTTCATATACTCCATATGCTTTTGTTCATAGCTATGTTGTTAATTGCAGCGCAATAGCGGATTTCGGACCTATGCAAAATATCGGTGGTTAAATAGTTCTGTAAATAGCGGTTCCGTTAATATCGGCGCAATTTACCGCTATTTGACCGATATTTAGGGTCAAATTGCGGACCGCAATAGCGCTATTTAGTTTGGGTTTATCTGGGCTTTATTTTGAGTCATTGACTTGGGCATTTGAGCTTTCTGTTTTGATTTGGGCTATGTTTGACTTGGGCAGTTGCACTTTTCCTATTTTGTTTTGTGAAACTTGTTTAAGTTGATGATGTTGAAACTATATTTTTAATTAATGCATATGATATGTTTATGTATGCATACGTATATATATTATATGTATAATTCTAAGAAATATTGTATGAACAGCTATTTTTGGACCGCTATACCACCGTTGTTTCCAATATCAGTCCTGACTGCTATAACAACATAGGTTCATAGTAAAACACGAGGTACTAAAGAACAAAAGTAAATAATCAAAATAAATAGATATACTTTAGAAAGCAGCAACAATAAAAGAATTGTCCAATAAACTTAAATATTAGGGGCCGTTTACCAAACACTTACTCGGTAAGTGCTTACTGGTTTAACACTATTATTTACTTACCGAAGATTTTAGTCCACCAAAATGACATCATATGCAACAATTTACCCGGTAAGCGCTTACCATGGTAAGAGTCGTTACCCTCACTTACCGGGTAAGACTCTTGGTCCTTGTCTCGCTCTTACCGGGTAAGATTCTTGATCCTTACCATATTCATCCAATGAGGTAACGTGACTTGGTAAGCGCTTACCCGGATAAATGTTTGGTAAACGGCCCCTTAGTATCAATTTCATGTGAGAGTATGAGAAGGAAAAAACAAGAAACAAAGAGATCGGCTACCTTGAATCGCGCCACACACTGTTCAAATGAAATATTGGAATGACAAGCGTAGCATTCAGTAGCCCTGCCACCGCCACTGCATCGCATATCTGATTTTTTTCACATACTAACTGAATAAGTTCAATTGTACTTGCTTCTGTGGTTATATAAAAACAGAAAGCTAAGACACGAATACCATTGTAACAAATATACTCAATTAAAAGCTGATTTTCTATCAAGAAAGAAGAAGCTCATAGAGTGTGTGTGTGTGTGTATATATATATATATATGTATATGTATATCTTCCAATTTTAATCAATAGACGAAGATTAATTCCATCAAATCTTCATGGTATCATAATTTGCTTCCACTGCAACACCTTTATGACACTCTACCACTAGTCTACATGGTAAGTTGGGAAAATTACAATTAAACCCGTGGATCATTGACTCGGAAACATCAGATCATACGCCCGGAGATGAGACAATTTTCATTGAATATCAACATTGTAAATCTAATCTCATGGTGAAGATAGTTGATGGCACTTTTATTTAAAGTAGTCGGGATAGGATTACTTCCAATATCACCTAGGATCATTCTAAAATATGTGCTTTATTTTCCTAATGAATCTTGATTGCGTGATTTCCATTCAGCCATTTTTTTAAATACTCTTTCCCAATGTGCGTTTTTCAGGAATTAGGTTCGAGAAACAAGATTGGCAGTGTTGAGATGCGTCACTACTCCGTAACAAAATGATTCCTGAAGAGAAAAACAAGGCGGTTGTTGGAGAACACCTATCGGGGAAGCTACCCTTGCTTCCGCATATCTCAATCAATGGGTTACCATCTCGAGTCCTTCAGTTTAAAACACCTTGTCAAATTCTTATTCATCTCTTTCCTTAATCCAATCTACCTCCAAAAGTATTTGAATACTCATCCTTTGTCAATGTCTATCAACACGATCCACAAAGCTTTTTTCGGTTACTCTATAAACAAAAAAGGGTATAAATGCTTTTGCCCCACAAAAGTATTTGAAGCCATGGCCAAGATTAAAATTCAAAGGGGGCAGGGGGCATAGTACACTTTCAAACTTGGAGTTGGAATATCTTGCATGATAAAAATTCCTTTGCTTCAAGTAATCAACCACTAAACTTGGAAATTATTCCAAGTCAGCCTACATTTCCTTACATCCAACTTCTGAGTTGATTCCTTTTGTAGATATCTGATCAGTGATCTTGACACGTGTGTCCTAAACAACATGCACCTCAATCAATAGCTAAAGAAGTACATATATATTCAAGAAAGGGGAAACAAGCTCAAAAGGAGGTTGAACGCATGACCCATCAACTCACATAGAAGGAATGAGCAAGAGCAGGAGGAGAGTCGAACAAAAAAAGTTATTGCCTTGAGGAAAGGTATCCGCACATGTACTCAATATCCAATTAATTTGTTTTCTTTCTTATGGGAACCTGTCAGGAACAATTCTGTCAAGATTGGATGGAAATAAACGTTCAAGAGAAGATTAGTGCTTCGGAAAGAAACAATATAGATCTTTCACCAGGGAAGAAAGCAGGAAGTCACAAACGGAGGTTCACTGTAAAGCACAAGGCAGATGGAAGCGTTGAAAGGGTTAAGGCACCATGGGTTGATCACCCAATCTTACGGTATTGATCATCGAGAAACGTTTGCTCTAACTGCAACACTTGTAATGCTATCAAGTCAATTGCTGCAAATTTAGATTGGTTACTTCATCAACTAGATATCAATGATGCATTTCTAAATGGGAATCTCAAAGAGAATATCTACATGGAGATCCCATTTCCAGAAGAATTATGACGACAACAACGTATGTGAACTGTTAAAATCTTTTAATAGTTTGAAGCAATCTCTAAGAACATGGTTTGGTCGACTCTTATGAATCAGCAAAAGGGCACAGCTTACCCAATTCCAAGTTGATCACACATTGTTTATAATGTACTTATTGTCCACGTGGATGATATCGTTCTAATTAAACATGATAGAAAGGAGATTGTAGGGATCAAACAAGTGTTGGCTGAAGTCAAAGATCTTGGTATTCTTGGGTACTTTCTAGGAACAGAAAGTAGCTTAATCAAGGAAAGGTATATTTGTTTCACAACGCAAATAAACCTCACATTTACTACAGGATACTGCTATGTTGAGCTACAGAGAAAACTCGAGTGTTAATGAGTCCTAGTAGATAAAGGGAGATACCAACGCCTAGTAAGGAAACTCATTTACCTTTCCCATATTGGTTTTGCAGTAAGCACAATTAGTCAATTCATGAACAATCCGATGGAAGAACAAATATACCAAATTCTCAGGTATCTAAAGAAAACTCCTGGAAAGGGGTTACTATTTAGAAAAAAAGGTTACCGTACATGAAGGACCTAATCTTGAAAGGGGTTACTATGCAATTCAAAGACATTTCATTGATGAAAAAATACATGTGTCTCACATACATGATACAACTCCAGCTCACGAGCAATTATGAAAATATTGACAAAGGATCTTCAAGGACCTAAATACCTAATGTTGAGAGATTGCATTGCAACTTTACAGGGAGCTATAAATATTCCCACAATTTGGGAAAGTTTCCTAATTTAGACATTAGGAAGCTCAACTAGTTTTAGCATATGTTAAGTTGCTATTTTATAGGAGTTTGTTTTCTAGTCAAATTGTATAGGAGTATGCATATATATATATATATATATATATATATATATCATGAATGTTTCCCAAATTAATCAATAAGATAATTATTAATTCTTTCAAAATCTTTGCAATAAATGAGTGCAATGCATGGTGCATCGTCATTCCAAGGTCTAGAAAAAGTACCGATAATCTTTGTTGGTTCAGCCCGCCGTTTGCTTCAATTATGAGAAAGCCATTTGATTTTGGTAGTTCTGGAATCGGAATGGATAAACAAACATCAACGAGCATGCACACACATAAGAGAAGGAAGAAAAACAATAAAAAAAAATATAATTTAGTGATCAATTCCATTCCATTTCTGGAGTTGGCAGTTTGGTATGTGTTTTATGTATTTATCAGAGTCAATTTGCATCATGTGGCACAAAGACTATGAACACCATTATTTCCGTTTTCTGGATCAAAGTTGGTTGAAAACTACACACCTGCTTGAGAATTCTGAAGAAGAATACAAGGCCTCCAAGATTGACGCAACTTCATGTTCCACACATTCATCATCTGTTATTTCCATGCACAAAATTACGATTTTAGATAGCATTTGGTAAACAACAAGACTACAATTTACAACGTTAAAGAAACGAAATTGCATCACTAAGCAAGATGAAAAGAAAATTAAATGAAGTTGATGATATGCTCTTGATAATTATCATCAAGAATGTAGCTTGCCCATCTAAGACCACCGATCCAAATCCTATTCCCCCAATTCTCATTACATATTTACCAATTACAATCAATCAAAAATAAAGGGATCCCCAATAAGCAAGCATTCAAGAAAAAAGATCATATGAAAATTGATCATGAGGGCAAATTCGTCACCGAAGTCATAAGTACTTCCAAATCCAATATCATTCTTGTTACTTATATGATCAACCCCAGATACCCACATATTAAAACCAATTGTAACTCTTGAAGTCAATCAACCCGTACTCAAATCAACATAAACTACAAATTTTCTAGTATGTCTTCTATCTAAAAGCACCTCAAAGACCTACCTAACGAAATCAACCGAATGGGCATATGGATCAGGCATTCCATGTGATTAAACACAAAAAGCATATGCATATAATCACAGCATAGAAATGAAATAAAGCAAAATTACCAAATCCGTAGTTCGATTATTCTCGGCTTCCATAAACGGCCACAAGTGTTGGAAAACCTGAGGACTTCGATACAAAGAACCTAAAGGAGCTGTTTTAGAAGTAGTACCGCTATTTTTACTCATAATACCAACATCAAAACCCATTGTACCCATATACAATAACATTACAGAGATATAAAGCAGGGGAGCAAATAATAAAACCCCTCGCCGCCTATAGACCGCCGATATCACAACATAAACCCACCGCTCCACAAAACTCTGCAGCTTCACCTCTACTCCACCGCCGCCCCCGCCCCGGAAACCACCTCCGCCGCCGCCTTTGCTACGGGTCTGACGAAATCGAGGGGAGGAAGGCGGTGAAGGAGACGGCGAGATGCTCCCACTTCTGGTACTTGGCCGTCCTAAGCGACTGTAACCGTGCATTTTTGGGATCTTTAAGTCGATTACAGCAAAATCGAATACCAAAAAGATTTTAACTTTCTGTAAAATTCTCACCCAGTTACAAAAAGTTCAAAATTAAAAGAAACCCAGATGAACAAACACTAGGAACCGATTAGTATAGACGCAACTGTAAAGAAAGTTGATTTGGGTACAAGAAACTGATACAAATAGTATAATGTCAGCATCAGGGTAGCTTTTCTTGAAGAGGTAATAAGAACAAGAACAGCAGAGAATTGAATTGATGTGAATCGGAATCAAAGGGAGTAGCAGCGTCAGAAGCTGCAAATCCCATTAAATTCCCACTTGCTATGTTCTTGAATTCAAGAGGAAAGGAGAATTAATTCACTTTATTACAAATTAGAAAGTGAAAAAGTATCGTCTTTAAGAGTGACTCTGGGTATTTTTTTTAACGTGGTGCTATTTATTACTTTTGACGCTCTTGTTTGTTTTTGGAGGACCTTCACCGACATTTTGTGACATCTGTCGGCACTCACATACCTGGTCAATGTAAAACTTTGAACGTTGTTTACTTTTCCGTTCGGTTTAAATTGTATCAGATTATGACGTAATTAGATTGGACTAGATTAGAACGACGGTTTTTGATGGGTCCAAACGTTTTTAAGATGGAATGGTCAGGATCTATTTGTATGCATTTGATATTGCTTATAAAAACAACTTATTGACTTATTTCGATGTGACACCGGTAATAAACACTTTTGAGTGTTTGGATAAACAATTTATACTGGTGTCAAACCGGTAATAAGAAGTTTTTAAAGAAGTTAAACTCTTCTAAGTTATAATAAGTTGATAAATGTTTTTGTAAAAAAACATAAGTTGTTTCAAATAAGCAATCCTAAACACCCCCTAGATGGAAATCACGTGTCTAGGGGTGACCGCGGGTTGGTTGGGCGGTTTACAACAATTTTACAACCCAACCCAATTATGACGGTTTGAAAAATCTCAACCCAACCCAACCCATTCAAAAGTATAACCCAACCCAACCCTTACGGGTTGAGGTGGGTTGGGTTGGGTTGGCGGGTTAGTAGTTACATAATTTGACGAATGAAATAATTCATAAAACTTAAGTTTATAGACCATATTATAAAGCGTCCTATCTAAAAATGTTATAATAGGTTTATAGGACATTTTTGGACGTTTCAACAAGTGTTTTAGAATGATCTTTAAATAAAATATCGTATTAGTTATTTTATAGAAACATTTTGAGAATTGTCCCGTAAACTCATCTATTTTATAGGACACCTATGCTCATATGACACTTTCAAGTCCTGTTGTATAAAATAACTAATACGACACTTTATTTTAAAAGCATCATAGAATTTGTTAAGACGTCCAAAATCATCCTATAAACATAGTGGAACTCTTTTAGATAAAACATTTTTCTAATGTAACTCTTTAAAAGCGTCATAGATTGATGGATTCGTCCATCAAATATCTATCAATATCATTCATATTTTCTAACATATCAATTTGTTGTTGCTGCAAAAAAAATCAATAATTTTTCTTATTAATTAGATTATTTGTCATCATTCTTTGATCGTGAATCTCTTTTGGTAACCTATACTTTTAGTTAAAATGAAACAAAATATAATATCAATAAAAATTATATAAAATTTATACATTATTAATATATATATATATATACATATAAACATATATATATATATAATTTTATAAAAATTATATATTAGCGGCGGGTTGACGGGTTGAGCTAGGCTCGACCCAATTTCAACCCTCCTAATTGGCGGGTTAGCGGTTTGGCGGGTGGGCGGTTTGACGAGTAGACGGGTTGGGTTTAATTGGGTTGTTAACGGGTTGGGTTGGACGGATTTCACGGGTTGACGGTTTTTTGTACATCCCTACACATGTCTTAAATTTTCTCATAATTAGAGAGAAAATATGAATATGAATTAAATAAATATAAAATAAATTAAAATATGATGTGTCTTTACTTTATTTGTGGGACAGACTGCTAAACAAACCTTTTAAAAGTAAAACTAATATTTTATGTAGGACAAATTGGATGAAACTGTAACTTATTTTGTTTTGGTTTTTATTATTTTTAACGTATTTTCACAATCTCAATTTTGATACCTAAGATGTGACATATCAAAAATTTAATTAACTGATTTCTATGATGATGTGGTGGTGAATGAGGTGACATACAACTCAATATTATTTGTTAATATGGCTGAGGATATATGCTTTTATATAAGAATGAATATAGAATATTTTTTTTTTAATTTTCTCTGGTTTCTATTAAATAATTTAAAATATAGTATGTTACACCATTGAGAACATAACCATTCCCTATCGGCCACCATCTCTGTCATCTATTTTCAACATCCATCTTCAAGCCCCATCTCACACCTCCTCCGCTTAATGATCATGTACACTTTGCTTTTCGTTTTAACTTGTTAAAACGTAGCATTCATCGAAAGCTATAATTAAGTCCAAGAAAGATATTGTGCTTGATAAATACTATCAACTCAATGACAGCAACATGATCTTTAAGCCATTATTTTCACCTATCAAAGGCTCTATGATGAAGGAAACAAACTATTGGAACTTTCACTATACCAAGGGCGTTATGATCGAGACCAGTAGGGGATGTTGAACAGGGCAACCGAGGGTATGGTTATGCCTCAGAGTTGCATACACGGGCGTTATGTGTGTGTATGTACATAGTATTCTTAAACTATTTAATTGAAATTAGAGAAAAATAAAGTAAAAAATATATTTTATCTTTATTTTTTTTATATAAAAGCTACATCATTGGTCCACATTAGCGAAATAATGTTAAGGTGTATGTGTTGGTTAAAGTTTACGCAACCTCAAGATTCATTCAAACAAATCCCAACACAGGTATACATCTTGATTTATTGTCGTCTCTTAACAAGTAACAATGGTAAAAGTACTGAATATCTGTCTACAGGGAAGACTTGTAAAAGTTCTTCAAAAATCTAATCTTTAAAAGTTAACTTCATATGGTGAATTCATGTAATTTGTTTTGTGTGTGCGAGTTATCGATTATAGAAATTAGTAAATAGAAGAACAAAATGGTGCAAAGGTTTGTTAAGAGGAGCAAATGATCCGATAAAAATATACTATAGTACCACTAAACAGTCCTATATTACCACAAAATGATGTTATAGTACTGTCACAGTTATCCAACTACCGGTTTAGATGGCCTCCTAAGAATTCATACCAGCCTTCTGCTATTGATTCAACATCATTTATGTTAAATGTCATGAATCCTATCGCAAGACAATGTTACCTTCCTATACCAAATGGGTATAACACTTGTCATGTACATAAAGCTCTTCATAGCGTTCTCATAACAAAGCAGGTTTTCATATTTACCGTAGCTCCAAAAGCTAGCACATTTTCATACATATAACTAGTTGTCAGTTAATTATATGTAATATTCATTGAAACCCTGTTAACCTGAATGAATAGCTAGAGGAAAATGCTATAATGGAAGTAGCTCTCCAGTTTCACATATGTTTCAATCTTCACTTCCCTTACACCCCAAAACTAAGGCAATTAGCCTACCATTGCTCAGATTCTTCTTATGAAAGATGTAAGGAATAAAATGTAAATGATGAAAATGGAAATTACTAAAAGTAAATTGCGTAAATTAAAAACGAGAAAGGAAACCTGACATATGGTATGTGCGATACAAGTGTAATCGCAGTGGGTTAGAAAACTGTCCACAATGGTGGACAACACAAGTGTACATTGGTCACTATGATCGTCACGTTAAGTAATAGTTTGGTAAGAACTAGAATTGTATCCACAGGGACTGGACAATCAAGACACTATTATTTTTGTGATCTTCTTTTTACATATTTCATTTAGAGAGGAAAAAAAGTAAATAAGTTGGTAGGTTTGGTGAAACAATTTTGATAAAAGACTTATGAAATAAAGAATGAGATTTAGGTATAAATTTTCCCTAGATTTCATAATGAGTACATCTAGAATAGTGCTTACTATACTGCATGGGAGTGGGCACTCTCTTTCAAGATGTCAGGTCAGAAAAAGTACTAATACCTATTTGTCAAAGTCTCATATATTTAACCTTACCGTTTTTTCAGTAATGACCCTTAGTGAACCTTCCGGGTCCGATGGAATGTGTAGAGACAAACACTCTAAGTGTTTAAGATGCGTCAACTAGCGTGCCTACTATTCCAGTGGGTTGGATTTTATCTCACTGTGCAAACCCAACTCTCGTTGGCATTATAAGAACTCTATTGAGTCCCCTATCATCACCCAAGATCCTGTCACGACATCCTACTCATCTCTAGGTTAAGGACTAGACTTCAATACTTTCAAGTGATCATCTTGTCTGCATCATTGGGAGTTATCAAACAAAAAGTGACCAAGACTGTTAATCCCAAATTTAAGTAAATAACAAGATTCACTAAAATCATGAACTCAAATTTGCCATCAAAAGTCTTTTATATATTAAGAGAGAAAGTAGGAAAATACAAATCTTGAGAAATAAACAATTGACTTAACAATTACAAGGAAACAAAGCTATTTATACCTCAAGGGTATTTACACAAAAAGCACCTATCTTGAATATAAAATCTAGATCTAACATTCTCCCCCCTTTTGCATTCAAGCATTCCACTTCAATTTCTTTCGAAGACCAAGATGTTTCAATCCTCCTCAAATCATTTATGAAACTCAACCTGTCTTGGATCACATCTAAATCTCTAACAATTAGCTCTCTATCCTTCTTGTCCATCTTTTCTTCAGACTTATCATCTCCATTCAACTTCAGGTTTAACTTCTGTCTAATCAGCTTCAAAGTGCCAACTAAATATTTTTCCACCTCGTTAAATCTCAAGTAACATTTTTCTATCTTGACATTCTGATAAACTATTCCAAACCCCGGATCTTCAAGAATCATGTAAGTTGGAAATTCTTCAATCTCGAGTAGAATCTGATTGGATTGGAGCAGATTGACTGACTTTCTTCTGGTTGCTTTCAATACCCAATTGAAAATATGGAGTACTTGGCTTGTCTTTTCATGAATCTTTTCATAACATTCAGAGCCAAAGTAACATCCTGAGTCTGATTGTCCTTCTCCTCATCTCATGATATATAAACTCTAAGCCTTCAAGCTCAAGGTAAGTGAAGTCAGCCTCTGAAAATGACCATTCTTTGCTATCTTGTCTAAGAACTTTGAAAGTTGGATAGTACAATGTGTTAAACTTTTTGGATGAAATTTATTTTATGGAGACAATCTTTTTCTTTGTATTTACATACTTCCTTATCTGACGCTGAGCTTGAGCATGTAGATATACTCCTGGATGTGATCTTTATTGAACTTAGTGATTCTCAAAACGTTGACCACATCTAATTCTTTTAGACGCTTAACAAAAGAATTTCTTTCATCATACTCCAAGAAAGCAGAATTCATCCTTGTTCTCTCCCAAATGATAGTCTGCTCGGCTGGTTTCATAGCTGCAAGCTTTGATACAGTAGAAGATTCTGGTTGCTGATGTATTACTAGAGGCACAAAAGGTTGAACAAGTTCTGCTTGTTGCACTCTAACTGATGGTTCAGGAATGGAAACTACATCATCTAAAAATCAACAAAGTATTGATCAGAGAAGAAATCAAATCCTCAATTTCATCTTTAATCCTCAATATTGCTTCCTCAGCCTTGTCATCTTCTAGTTCCTCATTATCAGGATCAATGAAAATGATATCTAGGAACATATCATTCATTGCCTTCAGCTCTATCTCTCTAACATCTGCATCCTTAGGATTTTCAACCGTTGGACCAATTTCATCCACCAAAATAATTTGCACCATCTGTCTTCCTCCTTCAGACATATTACTACTAAAAGTCTAAGCATCACCAACTTGTTCAAAATCATCAGCCTGGCCAACACCGAAATCATCATTTAGCACTTTGCGTAAAATATGGGTACTTTTCGCTCCTACATCTCAAGAGATATTTAGTTCCTACTAGAAAGATAGAAGAATACATAAAAAAAGAAAGATTGCAAGAATACATTTCAAACTATTTCACTTGAATAAAAAGATATAGTGGCCACTATAAAAGGCACTGGATTGCAATACTAGAAAACAAAAGTTACTGGAAAATAAATGCTTATTGATAATTAAAACTAAGATCTTCTCTACTCTAGCTACTGAAACGACGCTCTTTTTAACCAAAGGACTAGCCTTTTTGTTAATCCTCTCTCTCAGTGATTTGATGATGATCCTTTTTATCTAAGGAAAAGTACTTAGTTCTCTTTATTCAGTTTCATCGATCATCACTAAGTCTGTTTAGTGATCGCTAAACAAGTATTGTAATTCTCAAGAGACGAGTATTCTTCAAGAAAACAAAGATCACACCACAAGAACCTTTAGCGGTATCGAAGATAAAGCTGAAGATAGAGACAAATAGTTCGTGATCTGATGTGGTTTTAGTGATAACAAGCATGTCTATAAATGTGTATAGTCTACTCAAGATTCATCATACACTGAAGAAACTTTAGATTTATTCCAGTGTCAACAATCAAATGAATCTTGTTGACCAAGATTAGTTTTTGTCTTATCCTTCTACACACAAATGACAAACCTATACCTCTCAAAGTAAAGCACTCGCACAAAGTCACCCTATTGTCTCCAAACGTGCTTACCTATTTTGTGAAAGACCACTGTTCATATACGGCCAAAAGCCTGTATATCTGAAAACAAAGAACAAGCTCGCCTCTAAAAGCTTGCCACATGCCTTATACTGTCTGACTTGCATTTAATGCAATGGATATAATTAGTCATGAAGTCCCTTCTCTTCAAAAGAGTCTTCAGATCTTCAAATACCTAAGAAGAGACGCACATACAAGCACATACTTCTTAACGTTACAAAATTATGTTTACTTCAAGTGAAGAACACCAATTAAGATCTCCCTCTAGTGAAGTTATTACTTATTCTTTTTAGCAAGTCTTTTTTTCCTTATTTTTTGTATCTTGTGTGTTCCTTAGATTGTTTTAAATAAGTTTTGTATCTTGTCTTATTATGTAAACAATTTGTAAATTATGTATTGATCTTCTTTATCAATAAATGTGATAACCGGGTTCTAGTTATACTTGGAGGTAACTATTTGATAACGTTGGAGAAGTCAGTAATCCAAATGTTGAACGTTGCTCCATTAGATTTCAATAATAGGGAATACGAAGGTGATGATGTTGTTAATATACTGTACTTTTCTTCCGGTTAATCTAGTTGTAGTTGTTGCATGTGCAAAAGTTGAATGTAAACCACCTTAAAATGCATGGGTGTCGATAGCATATACGGTTATTCGAATCCACCTTTTGACATTTTTTGTGGGTCAACATGTGCACATATACGATCACTGTATGATGACTTATCAATTGAAATGTTTGGTTTATGCTATTGCATCTATGATGACGTAGTGGTGATGAGAGATTAATAGATGACGCCAATAATTTTTTATAGTCCTATTGATTTTTCTATGTTTTTTAGCGTTGCACGTCCAATATGCGAACGCACATACATGTACGTGAACAAAACAATATCAAATGAAATGCCTTATCGAAGATTTTGTTATAAGAATTCATTGTTTTTAGAGTTAAGTTCTATTCCTTCTAATATACATATATGCAGCCTCCATGGGAGAAAATATATATATGTTAAAATATAGTTCTATTACAATCTTAACTTTTGATTAATCCTTTTTTTGTTTTAAGGGACTAAACCTATCAAAAGCATAAGGATGGATTCGTCAAGTATGAGGACTGCGCCTCACTTATCGGAAATCATAAAGGGTAGCGGAGTAAGTTTCAAGAATCTTGAAAGACTAATTCTGCCAATTCTTAATTTGTATATAAAGGGCTTCTTAACCGATCATTTGGTCATTCAGCTCATTTTTTCCATTTCAAAAGTTTATTCTTTTCTCTCTAGATATTCCTTCTCTAAGGTACTTTAGCTTTATATCTTTGAATAGTTCTAGAGTTTATATGTTTTGTATTTGTAATATTGTTGTTAATAAGAAATGCATGTATCGATTATTGATTTGTACATGGTATCAGAGCCTAATCTAGGGTTCTTTGGTTTGTTCAAACTATGAACGGTCCTCCGTTCATCGTCGTCTTTGGGCTTCAAGATCGTCTCAGGTAAGTCCTTCTTTTCTTCCTTAAATCTTTGTGGTTCTTGTGCTTTGAGTAAATGCTCGGCAAATCGAGTTGGACTTGAAGATCTTTTTAGATCTCGTTCTTCCAATCGAAGCCGAAATACTCATGTTTGGTTTATGGTTAGATCTGTTTTTTCTTCGTGTTTCAAAAAATTGTATTGTTAAAAACTGTTGTGCTAACCCGTTTTAAGAATTTGTTTGATCTATTACCCTGCGTAAATGTTCGGTAATCGGTTTGAACTCAAAGATTTTTATAGATCTTATTCCTTCAATCGTGCAGAAATATTCTTCTATTCGTTATGGTTAGATCTATTTTTGCCCAAGAGCTGTCGGTTTTTTTTCTTTAACTGACTTGAAGAGTTATTTATCTCGTGCTTTCAATCAAAGTTGAAATACCTTCGTTTGGACTGTGGTTAAATCTGTTCTTTGTTTCAAGATCTGTCTGGTTAACTGTTGTTTGGTTAATCTGTTTCAAGATCCTTTTGATCTATTTTTTGTTGAGTAAATGCTCGACAATCGATTGGGCTTAAAGATCTTCTTAGATCTTGTTCTTCCAATCATCGTTGGAATACTCTTCCCCTTGGGTGTGGCTAGATCTGTTCTTATTGAAAGCTGAAATACTCTTGTTTGGATTGTGGTTAGATCTATCTTTTTTGTATTCAAGATATGTCTCGATTAAAACTGGTTGTTTTGCTAATCTGCTTTAAGATCTTTTTGATCTATTTTCTGTTGAGTATGCTCGGCAAATGATTTGGGCTTAAAGATCTTTCTAGATCTTGTTCTTCCAATTGTCGCTGAAATACTCTTCTCTCTGTTGTGGTTAGATATGTTCCTATTGACCAAGAGCTGTCATTTTTTAACTCTTCTTGTTAATCTGATCAAGATATGGTTTGTCTCTTGTTGGAATTTGTCTTTGTTTTGGTTTAATATATGAGTAAATGATTAGTTTTGCGTGTTTGGTCTCATAGATCTGTCTAGATCTTGTTTGCCAATCGTTACTGAAATACTCATTGTTTTGGATCTTATGTTCATATATTGTTAAATAAAATCCTGCTGTTTTTTTTTTTTGCTTCCTTGATTAGATATGTTTTTGTTGTGCCATTAGAATCTTGTTGTTTCCAGATATATGTGTTATCCAGTTTGGAGTCTGTCTCCTTTACGTTCTGGTTTATTCCTGGATTTTTTCATGCGCCTCGTATTCGTTTCTTTTCACCTTTGGTTAAAGAACTGGATTATTCAGGTTGTATCTCTCTCCCTTCTTTTTCTGTGTTCTTATTGTACTGATTATAATGGTAAGGAGCTTCTGTTTTTTGGTTATTTTCTGTTCCTTCTGGTTTTGGTGTGGCTTGTTTTATTCTTCTCTTTTTTTGTGTGCTTGTTAGGAGTTGAATAGTTAGCTTGACCTATCACCTCGAGTGTTTTAGGAATCCTGCTTTTATCTGTTCAGTCTCCTTTTGCGTGTATATGTCTGGTTTTGAGGAAGACACTGGTAGGTTGATGGAATCCAAGGTCACTATTTTGGACTTTGGAGACCCATTGTACCTTCATTCAAGTGATACCAGTGGTATTCTTTTGTTGAATGTTAAATTGAGTAGTACTGACAACTATAAAGTTTGAGCTTGTGCCATGATATTGGGTTTAGAAACTAAAAAAAAATTGGTTTTATTGATGGGTCCTGTCCTCGACCAATAAACGATCATGTCTTAGAAAGACAATGGGATCGATGTAACTCTATTATCCTCTCCTGGATACTGAGTTCTATGATTGACGATCTCTTTTTAGGACAAGTGTTCTCCAAATAGGCCTCTAAGGTTTGGGAAACGAAACCTATGATAAGGTTGATGGATCAGTTATATTTAACTTGTATCAGAAAATTAACTGCTTAAGACAAAACGGTAATTATTTTTATGAATACTATCATAAACTCAATTCTTTATGAAAACAGTTTGATGCTCTTGTCAAACTACCCTCATGCACTTGCAACTCTTCATAAGATTTTTTTTAATACACCAAACTTATTAAAGTCATGCAATTTCTGATAGGTCTTGGTGACATATATCAACCCATTAGAAGTAATAATCTTACTAGTGATCCCCTTCCTTCTGTAAAAATTGCCTTTTCCTTGGTTTCAAGGGAAGAATCTTATCGAGGGGGAAACATGTCTCAATCTAAGTCCATACCTCAAAATACTTCTTTTTTTTTTTAGTAAGGCAAATGACAATAAACGTCGGCTGGGTAGAGTTACTTCCCTAAGTTGTAAGCACTGTGGGTGTTATAACTGGGTTTTCTGCAAACATGGGTTGAGGTAAATTTATGTGTTCATTATGTGAATTATGTGATAGCATGCATGTTGTCTTAAAGATAAATGCATGAATTATGTGCACATGTGTGGTAATTTGATATTATGCATGCATGTGGAAATTTTATAGGCGGTTATATGATAAAATAATATGTGAGAATATTATTATAATCCAAACCTTCATGGTTAAGAAAGGTTGATTATAAAACATTATCTTTCCACCGCCTAATGATTTTATATTGAAAGATATTCATCACCGCCTCATCCTAAGTATAAAAGAAAGAGGATAAGGTAAAAACCTTATCAGTTCACTATTTTACAAAATATACAAGAGAAATTTAAAAGCGGTGAAAGTGTTCTTGAAGGAGTTCTTGAAAAATATTCTTGAAGAATATTGCTGTTTAAAGATTCTGTTATTTGCTACGTGATAATCTGCAGAATCTGTTATTTTAAGGTGAGTTTTTGAATTCCTATCAGTTTACAAACCGTGAGTTTTTATCTGCTAATTGATCTTGAAAACTGAGTATTGATGGTTTGAAATTTAAAAGAATTTGGTAAAACTGTTCTAAACAGTTTTAAAGGAAATAGTTCGTAATTTTGAAATTGTTGTGGAATGATTAAAGCAAAAACTGTGTTTTAACAGTTTTGGGATATGATATCCTTTGTTGAGGATTTAAAGAGGAATAAATGATTTGAGAAATCATTTATAGAACATATTGTTCTAAGGCTTGAAAGGTTTTGAATATAAACCTATTTTGGGATTATGATTGGTTAAAACTATAGACGAGGTTCACTTTGACGTATATGACTTTGTTTCATCATTGGATGAAATAGTCTGTAGATTTTGGTTAAAACTATGGACGAGGTTCACTCTGACAGAAAGGTCTGCAGCCTGTCATTGGATGAAATAGTTCATATAAATTTCAGGGGAAATAAGGATGGTCGTTGTGTGTAATGGATAGCTATTGCTATAAACAGGAGATTGATGGATGTAATAAGGATGGTCGTTGTGTGTGTGCATGGTATAACTCTTTCTATTATATCTAATAAGATTACAACAAATTGGAGTTCTCTCTACTTGGTGATTTGAGGATTCAGAGATGTTGTTCTTATTGGAAATAGTAGTATTGATGTTATGGTTATGGAAAAAATATGTGGCTTATGGTCATTGGTTTTGACAAAAAGTATTTTGGAACAGAGTGTTCATTTTATGAGGAACCAAAGAGGCTCTGGTTGATCCTCACTATTGGACCAGAGGGTTCTTGTTATTGATGTGATGAATATGCAAATTTCTACTAAACGTACTAGTCGGACCATAGGCTCTTTATCTATTAATAAGAGCTTTTGTGTCAAAATTATATTTTAAAGAAGTTTTAAGAAAAAAAATTTTTATACTTAGTATTTTATACAAAAGACAGACCAGAGGGGCTCTGGTCGACTCTCACGTTGAACCAGAGGCTCTGGTTGGTCGTAACTTTTGAACCAGAAGCTCTGGTTAGTACAACCACAGGCTCTGGTCGAGAAATAGAAGCTCTGATAGACAGATCAGAGGGGCTCTGGTCCTATTTATAGAAATATATTCCAAGTATGGTTTGGAACCAGAGGCCCGATGGACCAAAACAGAAAATGATTTTTAGTCTTTGCAACATGGGATGGTTTATTTGAAATAAATGTTTTTGGTGATCTTCACCCTACATTACATAAAAGGGAACCTCACTAGACATTCATGTCTAACCCTCATTTTGTGTTTTTAAAAATATGTGTGCAGGTAATGAGAATAAGGGAAAAAACATTTTGTGAATTACTTCCCTATGTGTTTTGCAATATGAAGATCTTGATTAGCCATGTTTGGAAGAATAGATGTCAAGTTATATGAAGCATGTACTTTTGAAATTTTTGATCTATGTATTGTACATTATAGACTCTTGTATTATGGACCTATGTGGGGAAAACATGTATTTCGTATATGAAATATGTGTTATATGCAATGTATTATTTGGGGGTGTTACAGTGGGGCCACTGGACATACTATTGAGAGGTGCTTTAAGCTGATTGGGTTCCCTAATAATTTCCAGAATAGATTCAGACCTCAAAATCAATCTTTTAAGAATTTTACTAATAATATCTGTGTTTCTGAGTCAACTTCTTCTAAGACGAATCCTACTAAGTCTGTTGCTCCTAACTCTTCCTTTACCTTTTCTGAAGACCAGATTGCTAAAATTCTCGGTTTAATTGAGCAAAATAAGTTTTCTGAGGGAGCTGCTGCTAATATGGCAGATAATTTTAAGACTCTTAGATCTGGTTGTATTATTGACTTTGGTGCTAACCAACACATGACTTACAATATTGTTTTCCTTAATAATGTTGTTGATATATCTGAACTTGACCTTAGAGTTAGCCATCCAAATGGAACTAAAGCCAAAATAAAGGAAATTGGGGATTTTAATCTGTCCAATAATCTAACTCTATTTGATGTGTTGGTTGTCCCAGACGTCAATGTCAACCTGCTATCTGTTCATAAATTAGCTAGGGACAACAAGGTGTTTGTGGGATTTGATGAGTCTAAATGCAGGATTCGCTATGAAGGAATGTAATGGGGACTGGTAATCAAGAAGGGGACCTGTATTACTTTGATCAAAATAAAAACTGTGAGTCTAACTATGACACCTCTCAAAAGATAAATATGTCTTGTTTAGCTTCTGCCCAGCTATGGCACAGTCGTCTTGGTCATAATGTTCGTCAGGTCTTAAATGTTCTAAAGCATAGTCTTAAGATTGATAATGATAACTGTGGCCCTTGTGAAATCTGCCATAAGGAAAAAACAGACTTGAGAAAAGTTTGAGTCTAGTATCCATAATTCCAAAGATCTAGGTGAACTTGTTCATCTAGATGTTTGGGGACCTTATCGGGTCCAAAGTAGGGAAGGCTATAAATATTTTCTTACTGTTGTTGATGATTTCACTCATGCTGTTTGGGTGTTTGTGATAAAGGGTAAACATGAAGTTGTTGATAGTATCATAACCTTTTATAATTTACTTACTAATCAGTTTTGCAAAAATGTTAAAGTGTTTAGAAGTGATAATGGTTCTGAATTCGTAAGTCAAAACTTAAGTGAGTTTTTTAAAACTAAAGGTATTATACACCTCAATAGAATGGAGTTGTTGAAAGAAAGCATCGTCATTTGCTTAATGTTGCTAGGGCTCTTATGTTTCAGGGAGGAGTTCCCTTAAACATGTGGAGTGAGTGCAATCTCACAAATATCTACTTAATAAATAGGACTCCTTCTTCTGTGCTAAATGGTAAGTGTCCTTACGAACTTGTCTACGGTTTTAAACCTGTTCTTGGTCATCTTAGGAATTTTGGGTGTCTTTCATTTGCTATAATACCCAATACCACAAATAAGTTTTCCCTAAGGTCAGAAAAATGTGTTTTATTAGGATATGCAAGTTCAAAGAAATGATACAAACTCTTTAGTCTAGAGTCTAAAAAATATGTTATTTCACGAAATGTCAAGTTTTATGAAAATGGTTTTCCTTTTAAGATGACTGTGAATAGACCTGATGATGATCTTAATAATGATGATAGTAGACTGAATTTCTTTGATTTCTTGAATGAAACATCTAATGATATTGTGGATTCACTACTTAGTGATGATAATAGAGACAATTCTGGTGATAATACCACTAATCAATCTGATTATGTGCCTAATGTTAAAAGAACTCTAGGTAGCCGAATCAGAGCTACCAATGAGGAGCCTCTAGGCGGCTCAAATGAACATCTGAATCATGGTCCTTCAGCTAATGTTGAAGATAATCTTGAAGGGGTTACCAAATGACAACTCGTGAGTAGCTCAGATGACGCTGCCAATTCTCAAATAAATGATGAAAGTCTCGTTCCTGAGGGTACTCAAAGTAGGGGTGCTCAAAAACCCGACCAACTCGATCAACCCAACCCAACGCGAAATAACCCAACCCGATGTCTAATCGAGTTGTAAAATTGTCAAACCGTAGGTATTGGGTTGATATTGAAATCTTTGGGGATGATTCCGTACTACAGTTCGGGTTTCATAAAACCACACGGCACAACGACGCAATTATCAGGGGCGCGCTCTACCCACTGAGCTAATAGCCCGTCGTGCGAGCCCCCCACTGGGGGCCCACGCCCCCACTATGCCAAAAGCGAGAGAAACCCCATCCCTCTCTTTCCTTTTTTTGCCCCCATTATTATTTGAACCCAACCCAACCCGATGAACCCGATATCCTTTTATATCTTGGATTTAATATGATTGTTGAATTTTTATTAATATATACATTAGACAATTACATTATCATGTATGTTTTTCATATATACATATTTTCAATCTATTCATATCTCTATATAACTCATTCAGTAACTGTGAACATATATATGTAAATTGAGAAAATTAACTGAATGTGATATACGTAAGAAATATGAATAAGTTGTATCACATGGTTGATGATGAAAGGAAATTATGAGTAGAGAAATAGCATATTCAATGTTTGAAGAATATTTTAATATATCAAAGTATCAACCCGACCAACCCGACTAACCCGACCAACTCGTACGGGTTGGGTTGGGTTGGGTTGCACTTTGGTTTGGGTTGGGTTGGGTTAAGATTTTTCCAAACCGCAAGCATTGGGTTGGGTTGTTCAAATGTCCTCAACCTGATCAACCGAACTCATGAGCACCCCTAACTCAAAGTACACCTTCTGCTTCAGGTCAACCTAGTAGAAGGTCTACTAGAGTCTCAGTGTTTCCACAAAAATTTGACGACTTTGTTATTGAAGGAAAAGTTAAATACGGATTAGAAAAGGTCGTTAATTATTCTTATCTTTCCACTGAAAACTTATGCTTTGTGTCTAATCTAAACAAGTCTGTTAAACCTAAAAATTTTCGTGAAACTTGTATTGATATTAATTGGATAAATGCTATGAATGAAGAAATGGAAGCTTAACATAGAAAAAATACATGGATTATAACAGACTTGCCTCAAGGTAGAAAGCCTGTAGGTTGCAAATGGGTCTATAAAATAAAGTACAAATCTACTGAGGAAATAGAAAGATACAAAGCTAGGCTTGTAACTAAAAAGTATAGTCAGAGATAAGGTCTTGACTATGATGAAACCTTCTCTCCTGTTCGTTGCATTATATCTTTAGCTGTTCAAAATAAGTGGAGTTTGTATCAATTAGATGTTAATAATGCTTTTTTATATGGTGATTTAATTGAAGAAGTTTACATGTGCTTACATGAACTGAAGGTTACTATAATGCAAATGATAAACATGTCTGTAAACTTGTTAAGTCTCTATATGGGCTAAAGCAAGCTCCACTCCAGTGGTATGCTAAACTTTCATCTTGTTTAATTGAACATGGGTTCGTCCAAAGTATTAATGATTATTCTTTTTTTACAAAGGAATTTGAATATGTTTTTCTTGTCTTGTTAGTCTATGTTGATGACATTGTCATTACTGAAAATGATCCATCTGAAGTTGATAAGGTTAAAGTTTTCTTAAAAAGCAAATTTCTTATAAAAGATTTGGAAAAGTTGAAATTCTTTCTAGGCATTGAAATTCTAGACTGTATGAATGAAATTTGTATGACTCAAAGAAAGTATTGTTTAGAGTTACTAAATGAGTTTGGATATTTAGGATGCAAACCGTGTGTTAGGAATGAAATTCAGTCTAAAATTGTATTCGTCTAGAAAGATAAAATTGTCTATAATTGTATAAAGTCATCGTGTTTGACTTTTCTTAGAGATGTTTGACTTTGACTTTGTCTTGTTCTTTAACCCTATATAAAGGGTTATTCTTAGTGTAATTAGAGTAGAGATTCATTGTATACATCAGGATACGGTTTATAGAGTTTGACTAGATTTATTGAGTTGACTTTCTCTCTCTCTATCTCCTTCTAAGTTCTTAATAGAAAATACAGATCTGTCATTATTCTTGAAGATTTAAGGAAGATTGATTGATATTGGACTCTCAATTGGTATCAGAGCAGGAGTGCAAGAAATCAATAGAAGGAATCATCGCTTTTTGAAGAGAATTTGAAGAAACATTTCTGGAATTCATATTTTGTTCATTTTTGTTCTTCATTATATTTTTTTTGTTTGATCCAAAATTCTTTCAAAATCTTACATTTATGTGTTAAAACTGTGATCAGTGTGTACGTTTCTGCATTGTGAATCATTGCTATTCACAAGATTTCATGTTTTGATCATTTGTTTTGAAGATTTGATCGAATTTGGGGGTTTTAATATTTTTCGTGTTCTTAAATTTTTTTTTTAAATCTGGATTTTGATCCATTTTTGGTTGAAAAAGTTGATTTTTTTGTGTTTTTGATGTGTTTTGATTGGATTAGTATTGACCGGATATTATAAATCGCTCATGTTGTAATCAGATTTGGCATATATTGTTTGCTACTGTGTTCGAATTCTGCTTTGATGATATGAAACTATGACCGGATTAGGACTTAGCAGATTTTGTAGTTTCTAAATCGCTTAGTTCATCGCACAAGACCTGGCCGGATAAGGATGTAAATCGCACAAGACCTAGCCGGATTAAGTTGTTCATCGCACAAGACTTACCCGAATTCTGCAAAATCGTTCAAGGACTTAGCCGCTCACACCCTCTCCCGGATATAAATTCGTCCGTATTAGGTGTTTCCCGGTCAACAAGACTTCTGTGATCAACGATAGTCATTTGTAGCCTCACCAGGACTTGGCTAAATCGCAGATAGGCTTGTGCGGACTTGCCTTCATCGCCTAACTCGTCATCCATACTTCACCTTTGGCGCACATAGGTCTGTCCGATTTAACCCTTAGTCGCAAGCTACCCTGTCCGATTTGTTTTTAAATCGTTTGAAGCTTGTCCGGAATTCCCTAAATCGCTTCCTTCTTCGTACGGACTTAGCATAAATCGCTCGTTCTTGTCAAGCGACTAATTTTCCCCGTGTACTAGCTTATCCGAATTCCTTCATCGCTCTCATACTTAGTCAATTTTTCAATATTTTATCCGGATTTGTTAATTTCTTGAGGATTTTATCGTTTTTGTCTGTTTTGTTTTATTTTTGAACTGTTTGAGAATCTAACTGTTTTTTGTCGCGTAAACTGTTTTTTATCAGTTTTAACTGTTTTCAACAGTTTTGACTATTTTTACTGATTTTTGACATTTTTTCGTCGATTCTCTGATTTCTCAACAATTTTTGTGTTTTCTATTTGTTTTTGAGCTTAACTGTTTTTGATTTCTTTTTATTGATTTCATCGCATTAGATCCTTGTGATCAATTTTTTTTTAAATGGCAGTTCTTCTGGAGAGAGAGAATAAAGAATTGAGAGAGAAAGTTGTTGAATTGGAAAGAAGAGTAAAGAGCTACAAAGAAAAATATATTAATTTGTTTGATGAGAATTTTGCAAGTAAAGAGTTTATCAAGAACTTCCAAGGAGAAAATAAAACCTTAAGAGAATGTTCTGAAAAGGTTTTATCAGATAACACTTGCGAATTTGAGAACATTTTGAATAAAGTAAGGTCAGATTGTGAAGAAGAAATGAAAATTTGGGTTGATGCGAATAAGAAGTTATTCAACAAACTTCAAGATTTGCAAAAAGGAAACATTTGTTCTGAGAAAGTTAATAGTAAAGAGACAGAGGATTTAACTAATAAATCTGAGAGTGAATTGATTGAGTTAAATAAATCACTGGAATTAGAGAAGGAAAAAGTTCTAAAAGCTGATAAGGATTTGAATGTTGAACGGAAAGTTTTGGAGAAAGAGAAGAAGAGAGTGATTGAACTAGAAAGAAAATTTGGAGCTGAACGCATATCTTATGAAAATAAGATTAACTCTCTCGAGCTGAATGCAAAAATGCTGTTAAAGCAAATATCTAATTTTGAGTAGCTGATCATCTTGGAATGGGCCAAGAATGATAAAGAGAAGAAAGACATCTCAGAAGACTGCCAGAGCCAAATACAGAAGTTATCTGAAAGCATTGCTCTAAAGCAGAAGACTTTAGACGAAGAGAAGAAGCAATTTGCTCTTGAAAAGAGAAATACTTCAAAGAAGTATAMADCTATTGCTAAGGAGCTTGCTAATAAGAAAAAGTGGCTTGACATCGCTTCTGAGAATGAAAAGAGCAGCTCAGATGAAGAGAAAAGAGAGTTAATAAATCAGAAGAGAAAGTTTGAAATGCTTCATAAGGAGTTAGAAGGTAAACTCCTTGACACTGCAAAAAAATTGTCTGATCTGAAGACAAACCTTGAAACTGAGCTGAAGATGAGAACAAAACTTAAAAATAAGCTTGATTTAGTTACTGTTGAAAGAGACCAGCTTTTACAGAAAGTCAAAGACTTTTCTTGTGCATAAAGCTCAATTGGTTCTCCATCACAGTGTAAAACTAGCTTCTATGATTGTTCCAAATCGAACAGTTATTCAAGCAGCCCTAAATCTACTATTTCTAAGAACTATTCTGGTTCTTCTAATCAGTATTATCAAGGGTATGTTATCAGATCACCCAATAAATCTTCTAAAACTAAAAGCATTTGGATTAATAAAGCTGATTCTGTTTCATCTCATACACATGTTCTTACTAACTCTGTTCTTCCTTGCATTGTGAGATCCACTAATGATCTGATCAATCTTGGCAAGAGAAGAATGATGTGTTCAACATGCAAAACCAATGATTTTGTCAATAAGAAAAGGTTCAACAGGTGGCATGGAGATAACAACTATCAGAACAGTTGGAAAGATAAGAACATGTATGATCACAATAACTTCTATGGGTCATATTCTATTTCTGATCATCCTGTTCAAAGTGCTAAAAAGAATACATCAAATAGAAATAGATGGTTTGGAAGCTACAACATACCTCAACCTGATTTTAACAAAATAGGACCCAAATTCATTTGGGTACCAAAATCTGTTTGATCTGATTTTGCAGGTGTGTCAATTTTGTGCTGATCAAAATATCATATCAGTGATACACCAATACAAGGGGAGTTGTAATATGTTCCAAACAAGGCTTCTGAACAACACAGTTCAGGACCCGTGCTTTACCGAGTGTGGTTTCTAAACACTCAGTTTAGGACCCGTGCTTAAAATGTTTTCCTTATTCTTTTTAGTTTTTTGAGCTTAACTGAAACATTACAATAATTTACTTTATAGGGGAAGTCTCTAGAAAGTTCAATAAATGTTTTTCGGAAAATAATTTTTTTTGGTAACGAGTACATTTTTTGAACATGTATTTCCTGATATTTTACTTGAGTAATTTCTCGTCGAACATAACTCCAATACCTGTTTCAGCTATTCTTGAAACTGTTATTATCACGTCTCTTAATATGATAATCATTTTCAGTGATAATACGCTCGTTTGTATTCAAATTTGTTTTCTGATATTTTTTTTATGTTGATTGAGATATATTCAATATTTATTTTAATATCATAATCTGTAAACTCGTTCTTACAGATCTTCATTTATTTATCTCATATACCGAATAATCTGATTGTTGTCGCATCATTCCTTATTGATTGTGCTTAAAGCCAAATTTCTTGATCAATTTTTATCTGATCATTATGCTTATTTGCAATAATAATTTTGATCAATCATTGTGATCAACTGAGCTTACAGTATTTTAGGAGGGACTGAGTGCTTATCAAAAATACTTCTATGGAATGTCAAAACCGACAAACCTACCCAAGAGGACAACCATATATAAGTGAGCTTTAAATACAAAAGGGTTTGTGTGCTGAGACTAAAATGAAAATGAGAAGGGTAGTTGTTGTGAGATTAAAAGAATTGACGAGAGTTGTGTCAGGATTAAAAGAATATGAAAATCCTGTTCCAAATTTCTAAAATCCGGGCATACCACACAATCTGTTAGTTCTCCATTCTTTCGAGACTAATATTGAAAAAGGCAAATCTCAGGCCAATTCTTGTCACAACTCCACCAACTACTCATTTATCTCTTAACAGATAAGTGTTTCAATAACACTTGGGGCACGCAGCTCATCGTCTATCAATTTCTCATTCGGAGAAAGTTGATATTGAA
>NC_037531.1:4398678-4399817 GCF_001531365.2 Cynara cardunculus var. scolymus
GACATAGAGTGCTTAAAGCTTCAAAGTTCAAACGAGACTTAAAGCACGCAAATTCTTTCAAGTCTGGATACAAAGGGGGAGAATGTTAGGAATGAAATTCAGTGTAAAATTGTATTCGTCTTGAAAGATAAAATTGTCTATAATTGTATAAAAGTCATCGTGTTTGACTTTTCTTAGAGATGTTTGACTTTGACTTTGTCTTGTTCTTTGACCCTATATAAAGGGTTATTCTTTGTGTAATTAGAGTAGAGATTCATTGTATACATCAGGATACGGTTTATAAAGTTTGACTAGATTTGTTGAGTTGACTTTCTCTCTCTCTCTCTCTATCTCCTTCTAAGTTCTTAATAGAAAATACAGATCTGCCATTATTCTTGAAGATTTAAGGAAAATACAGTCTGATTATATTGATTATCAAAAACTGATTGGTAAATTGATCTATCTTCTTGCTACTAGACTAGATATTGCTTTCGTTGTTCATTGTTTGAGTCAATTTATGCATTCACCTAAACAATCTCATTTAAGTCTTGCTCTTAGAGTTCTCAGGTACTTGAAATAGAGTCCAGGTAAAGGTGTTAGCTTTACTAGGACAGCAAAGTTTTCGTTTACTGCCTTTGTCGATGCCGATTGGGGTAAGTGCCTCTCTTCTAGACGTTCAGTAACTGGGTTTTGTCTCTTTTTGGGAAATTCTATGATCTCTTGGAAGAGCAAGAAACAAAGTACCGTTTCTCGTTCTTCTGCAGAATCATAATATAGAGCTATGGCCTATGCTGCTTGTGAGGTCTTATAGGTTCTAAAAATTCTTAAAGATTTAAATATTTCAGATTTATTGCATGTTCCTGTATTTTATGATAATAAATCTGCAATTCAGATTGCTAATAACCCAGTTTTTCATGAGCGTACTAAACACATTGATATAGATGTGCATCAAATTAGAGAAAACATCAATAAAGGATTGTTAAAAATTGTAAAAGTTTTATCTTCTGAACAACCAGCCGATATCTTTACAAAGGCTCTTCGTATAAATCATCATAATTACTTATGTTCCAAGTTGCGAATGATTGATTTATTCAAAAGTAAAGATTGAGGGAGGGTGTTAAAATATAGTTCTATTACAATCTTAACTTTTGATTAATCCT
>NC_037531.1:4400487-4404740 GCF_001531365.2 Cynara cardunculus var. scolymus
TATATATGTATATATATTTCGGGTTTTCTGACGGATCGGATGGCCAAAAATCAAACCCAATCCGGACCCAAATTTTCCCCGAAAAGTCGATTTTCAGATTTTCGGGTTTTACTGTTAAAATATACATTTTATTATCCAATCTTGACTGACTTTACTTTGAATGTGGTCATTGTAATTGTTTTATTAGGTTTTGGGTAGATTCTGTAAATAAAGGAAAAATGAAGCTGGTAATCAAGTTGAGGGAGTGCGCCTCACTAATTGGCAAAATAGGAGGTTAGCGGAGCAATAGAAGGAATTCCTTGAGGGGCAAATATGGTCAACAGTCAACAATATATAAAGGCTTATCACCGCCTTCAGCTCACAACACACAAATCATTTTTCATATTTTCACTTTATTCTCTCTAAATATTCTCTCTCAAAAGGAGTGCTTTCTTCATCATTCAAAGATCTAACTCTGATCTTTGCGTCTTCATCTTGTTAGTACTTCTTTATTCTTTATGTTCATTGTAATAGTTTAGATCTGTTAAATACTGTGATATTATTCTTGTTATAGTTCTTGTACTTTTTATTAAGAGTTCTTAATAAGAAATAATTGAAATATGATAAGTTTTACATGGTATCAGAGCTCAAGGTACGCATCTATCACTGTTCTTTGATTATTAGTTGTTTTTTTTTAAATGAAAATATTAAGAAAATAAATGATTGGATAAGAGATCTTGATTTTATTTGGAAGCTCTCAAGCTTCTGGTTTAAATCGAATCGTTCCATGATATTTTTTAATGTTTTTCTTTCGTTTTCGTTTCTATTCTAGAGATGATCGATTGAGTTGTACCACTTTTTTTGTGGTCCTCTTTTGAGATCTGATTTGTGGTTTCTTTTGGTTAATATTCCATATTTGTTATTTCTTCTTGTTCGTTTACATCTAGAAATGAACGGTTGGGTTTGCACCATAACTCTTATGGTCCCCTCTCCGGATCTAGTTATTACCTGTTATTGAGGATCTGTGTCCTTTTCCAGATCCTTTTCTCTTCTCTTGAATATGAATATTAACCCTGTGAATGTGAGATCTGTGTCCATTTTCCAGATCTGTTTATTTTCTATTTCCAGATCTGTGTCCGAATTCCAAATCTGTGTTTTTCTTTTCTTGTTCTGTTTGGATCTGTGTCCTGTTTCCAGATCTCATTATGTCTAGCTATGCTTTACGTTCTGTTACTGCTTATTGCTATTAATATTACTGTTGTAATCTGCCTTTTTTTTAGCTCTTGTGAATTGCCTGCTTGTCAAGATCTGGATTATTTCAGATCTGGCCTTATTAGTTTCTTTGTATGATTCTTCCTTCATTTGTTCAGGTACGATCTGGTATTTGTTCTATTGTCACTTTTAACAAAGAGTTAAAAGTTCTCTGGTATTATTTCTGATTGGCATTTCTATACTTTACCTTTGATAAAGGATCTGGTGGTAAGGTTGTGTTAGTTTGTTATCCTTCTGTGTGTTTTATTTTGTTGTTCAGAAACTGTGTTGTTGGCTTGACCTAGCACTCTAAAGTGTTTTAGGAATCCTGCCTTTAAGCAACTCAGTTTCTTGTGTGCCTTTCTGCTTGCTCAATGGTTTCTCCTCCAGTCTCTTCGGGCACTTCAAGTACAACGGAATCCAGAATCACTAAATTAGATTTTGGTGACCCGCTGTACTTGCATCCCAGCGATACTAGTGGAGTTTCCATTCTATCTTTCAAACTAAGTGGTACTAAAAATTATAAGGTTTGGTCATGTGCTATGATGCTTGCCCTTGAAACTAAAAATAAGCTGGGTTTTATTAATGGATCTTGTCCCCGTCCCATAAATGATCCCACTCTTGAAAAACAGTGGGATCGTTGCAACTCTGTTGTTTTGTCATGGATTTTGGGTTCCATGACTGAAGACTTGTTCCTTGGACAAGTTTTCTCAAAAGAATCTTCTCAGGTATGGGATGAGTTAAAGGAGACATATGATAAGGTCGACGGATCTGTTACTTTTAATCTTTACCAAAAAATCAATTCCTTGAATCAAAATAATATGTCTGTCTCTGAATATTACCACAAGTTAAACTCCTTGTGGAAACAATTCGATGCCCTTGTGAAACTTCCATCCTGTACATGTAATGCTTCCGATGATTTTACTGAACATAGTCAACTTATTAAACTAATGCAGTTTCTTATGGGGTTAGACGACATTTACCAGCCTATTAGGAGCAACATTTTAACCAGAGACCCCCTCCCTTCTGTTAAAACTGCCTTTTCATTAGTATCTAGGGAGGAGTCTCATAGAGGGGCTAATTTGCATCAAACTCGGGCTAAAACTCAAAACTCTGCCTTTTTAAGCAAATGTTTTGAAAATAAAGGTTTTGAAAATAGAAGAAGAACTGGAAGGAATCCCAATAATCTTGTGTGTAAACATTGTGGTGTCTCTGGTCATACTATTGAACGCTGTTTTAAGTTGATAGGCTTTCCCAAAGATTTTCCAAATCGATCCAGACTTCCCAATACCAATCTTAGATCGACCTCTGTTAATGCTTCTACATCTGATCCTGTTTTGTCTAAGTCTTCCTTTAGTTTTTCAGAGGAACAGGTTGCTAAGATTTTGAACTTAATAAATCAGACCACTACCACTTCTTCCACCTCTGACGGAGCATCTGCCAATATGGCAGGTATGTTTGACAATTCCCAATCTGGTTGGATAATAGATTCTGGAGCTAACCAGCATATGACTTCTAGCTCTTTAAATCTAGAAAATATTGTCGATGTTACTGATTTAAATCTTAAGGTCACTCACCCTAATGGGACCAAAGCTAAAATAAATAAGATTGGAAATTTAAAATTGTCCAATAATGTAGTCTTATTTGATGTTCTTGTGGTCCCTGAATTCAATGTTAATCTTCTGTCTGTCCATAAATTAGCTAGAGACAGTAAAGTTTCTGTAAGATTTGATGAAACAAAATGTTATGTTCAGGACTATCTGCAGAAGAACACTATGGGGACTGGTAGCCAAAATGGAGGGCTATATTTCTTTGATCAAAGTTTTAACAGTAATGTTTCTTTGTCTTCGAACATTAGTGGTTTGGTTTGTTTTGTTTCATCGCACCTATGGCACAGTCGTCTTGGTCACCCTGCTGATCAAGTTTTGTCTGTTCTAAAGAAAACTCTTAAAATTGGAAGTGAAACAAGTGGTCCTTGTGAGATTTGCCATAAGGCAAAACAAACAAGAGAGAAATTTGTTTCTAGTATACATAAATCTAAAACTCTAGGTGAAATTATTCATCTAGATGTATGGGGTCCTTATCATGTCCAGAGTAGAGAAGGATATAGATATTTCTTGACTGTCGTTGACGATTTCACTCGTGCAGTTTGGGCAAACATGAGGTTGGTGAATATATAGAAAATTTCTGTACTCTTTTACTCACTCAGTTTGGAAAAGTTGTCAAAATCTTTAGAAGTGATAATGGAACAGAGTTTGTAAACCAAAAATTAAATGATTTCTTTGAAACTAAAGGCATAATTCATCAGACCTCGTGTGTGTATACACCCCAGCAGAATGGGGTGGTTGAGCGTAAGCATAGACACTTACTTAATGTTGCTAGGGCTCTCATGTTTCAGGCTGGGGTCCCTCTTAATATGTGGAATGAGTGTGTGCTAACTGCTACGTATCTGATAAATAGAACTCCATCTTCTCTCTTGAATGGTAAGAGTCCTTATGATTTGGTTTATGGCTTTCAGCCAGTTCCTACTCATCTTCGCAACTTTGGGTGTCTCTGTTTTGTTCATATACCTAACATAATTGATAAATTTTTACCCAAATCTGAAAAATGTGTTATGTTGGGTTATGCCAACTCAAAAAAGGGCTATAGACTTTACAGTCTAGAAACCAAGAAAATTATATTTTCCAGAGATGTGAAATTTTATGAAAACATCTTTCCTTTCAAGATGAGTAATGAAAAGACTGATCATGCTATGTGTAAAGATCTTAACGTTTTAAATTTTTTTGATACTGTGTCTGATCTTTCTAATGACTCTGATGTTATGTGTAAAGATCTTAACGTTTTAAAAATTGTAAAAGTTTTATCTTCTGAACAACCAGCCGATATCTTTACAAAGGCTCTTCGTATAAATCATCATAATTACTTATATTCCAAGTTGCGAATGATTGATTTATTCAAAAGTAAAGATTGAGGGAGGGTGTTAAAATATAGTTCTATTACAATCTTAACTTTTGATTAATCCT
>NC_037531.1:4405420-4431048 GCF_001531365.2 Cynara cardunculus var. scolymus
TATATATGTATATATATTTCGGGTTTTCTGACGGATCGGATGGCCAAAAATCAAACCCAATCCGGACCCAAATTTTCCCCGAAAAGTCGATTTTCGGATTTTCGGGTTTTACATAAATACCTTATTTTCAGTTCGGGTTTAAGTTTGGATTTTGGACATTTCGGATTTTCGGACGGGTCGGATGGCCAAATATCAAACCCAACCGAACCCAAAATTTCTCCGAAAAGTCAGTTTTCGGGATTTCCGGGTTTTACATAAATACCTTATTTCAGTTCGGGTTTAAGTTCTGATTTTGCACAATTTCGGGTTTTGGACACCCCTAGCCATATGTTGTTCCACTATGCTATCTCTTTACCATTATATTTGAAAAATCAGCCAGTTTCAAATATGCTCGCATGTCCTACTTGTGTACTTTTTTCATATAACCTCAAATATACATGAAAGATTATAATTGATCCTATCTTATTTATGTAGGACATAAGAAATCATGTAATTAGCATATTTTATGAAACCAACAGTTTTATCGTATTAAGACATTCGTTTTGAAGTAAGACCGGCTCGGAGAATTTTTGCTTCGGAATCTTTACTCGTAATTCAGCAGATCTACCCATCCATCTATTACGTTGATGTATATGTGAACAGGTGCTGGAAGGCTTTCAATGCATGAGCACATAACAGTCATGTCTGTTGAAGACCAACACAACGTATCGCTGTAGTTTTAAAAATTAGCATCAAACATAGAGTATTGTATTGTATTGTATCTAAACTACAATTGTGTTGTTTCTTTACCTAAAGCTGGTCGAATATTAGTATACGAATTAGGGTCGTAAACATCTACCTCTTGTGATCCAAGGTATGGACCTAACAGCGGTGCTCTTCCAAGTCCTCCGTCCTCTTGTTCTGCGTTTTCTCTTGCCCGTAGGAGATCAATATTCCAGTTCAATGTAGCTGGTCGTTGCCTTGAAACCGGGATCTTAGTGCAAAGTGTTGATTCCACATAAAAGAGCTGCAAAATTATTTTAAATCGTGCAAGTGTTACTTGAGATAATAATCAAATCTCATATGGACTGTAGTATAGGTTTCATATCGTTAGAACTGTCATAGCAATCTCTTCTCCACTGTTTTTGCTTCGAGCTATGCAGTTGTAAATGTATAGCAACCAATCTACATTTGGTATCATCTCCATTATTTCGATCGGTCTTAAGAACTTTATGTTGCAGCTACCCGTCTCGCTACACTCAGCTAGTGTGTTAACAAATAACACGAGGAAGTTCTGTTTGAATCGAATTCCAGCATCATCTGATTTTTCAATTACACTCGATATATCCTTAGGCCTCATCTCCTTCTTCTGGAACTGTTTCGTCTATGCACTTGTTAAGTCTTGCCACCTATGCTTGGTTCTACTATATCCAAATCCATCCCTCCAATGGGTACCCCAAGTAGATCATGAATTTGTTGTGTTGTTATTTAGAATGAGTCCCTTAATTTTATCTCCATCGTCGTTGGGTCTAAGTTGTCAACAACAAAGTAGCCCAGTTTTGATGGTATTCCGTTGATGGACATTCCCAACAAAGAACCTAATCCTAATTCTTCAACCACATCTTTTAGTTCCGTTGTTAAGATTGATATAGCATGATGCAAACTCTTAGGTGATGTTCTAGTTCGTGTGATGCAAACTTTTAGGTGATGTTCTAGTTCGTATGCTGACGACTGTTGGTTTACGCTTCCCCTTTTGCTCATTTTTACTCTTCACCGCTGTCGGATTCTTCTCAATTGTCTCTTTCTTCTTGTTCTTTATCGTTACATTTTCCGGACATGGTTGTGTATCGTAATCGCTGTCCGAATTTTCATTTTTTTCACTTGCTTCATTGGTGTTTCTTATCATCCTTTCCTTCAATGCATTTAAAGTACGTTGCAATATCAAACAATTATGAAAACCATTATCTATCTACTTTTCAAGCATGTTTTCTTCATGCAACATATATGATTTAATACTTCGTGATTATACCTTTTCTTGGTTGATATTCCTCTCTTGTGTCGTTTCCTTCTTGATGTTACGGCTTTTTCTCCCACCTCAGCTTTGCGGATGGGAGGAGTGTGAGAGCTGACTAATAGGGCGGGCACTTTCCAACCCGAAAGCTTATTGCTGAATTTCTCAAAGTCAAGTGGTAACAAGCAAGAAAACGGAGTCAGACGTGGTATAAAATCTTCTCTCAAAACCATTCTTTAGTTTGGTTTCGCTTCTTGTTACAGTCATTGGATGTCATCTGTCAATATCAGCTGCTACTTTTCCATCTGCATTTAGTAATGTTGTTATAGCATACTTCTATTGTGTAATGTTGCTATAGTATACTACTATTGTGTAATGTTGCACAGTCATTTAATCGAAGTTATCGCCCACTAACCTTGTCTAGTAGTTGCTCTGTTTGCCTTCTGTAGATCCATTTTCACTATCCTACCCTTGTCAATGATTGGGAACTTACCTGCCTCTTTATCATGCACTTGATCCTTTGCTGAACTGGTTGTCATCTTCTTGAGCTTTTTCTCTCCTTCCTTGTGTTAGCAACAAAGACGTTTCTCATATTAAGATAATAATCATAACCGTTACACGTATAGATCCCAATGTGCATGGGTAACAAATAACAATGCCAATTTATGTAATATATATATATATACATAGACTTGGGATCACGTGAGACCAGCCTGTTTTCGTGAGACCCGTGAGACCAACTTTTTACACTTGAAACTTCAAAGGAAAAAGCTGTGAAGGTAACCTTCACAGTATTTTTGCTGTGAAGTTTCGACTTCTTTAAACATTCACAGTGTTTTTGCTGTGAAGTTTCAAGTGTAAAAATGTGGTCTCACGAGTCTCACGAAAACAGGCTGATCTCACGTGAACCCAACCCTATATATATATATATATCATAGTTGAGAACAAGATAATTGTGAGTCAACAATTGTATGATTCACACTAATATTTATAGAGGGTACCGTATATATATATATTGATGACAATTGATTTCGGTTTTTGATGGACATAACCGTTACTACAGATTCTTTGATTTGAGAGATAGGTTATATAAACCTTTTGGGCGCCAACATTGTTCCTCTCTATCAAGAACACCAAAATCATCTATTGGAACCACATCCATCATGGGATAGACAACATCTTCTTCAAGGACAAAAGGTACGCATAGAGTTTCTTCATTGATTAGATACTTGATTCAATTCTAGGGTTATTATGTCACATATTGATCATACCTGTTAATATGATACATGATTAATACCTTTCAATTGGTATCAGAGCCCTAACCCTTAGAATTGAATTACTAACTGTGTGAAATCGATTGACTGAGTTCTCAACAAAAACGATCGATTGACTAAGTTCTTAACAAATCGATTATACATGAAATTGATTGACTAAGTTCTCAACATATCGATTGTACATGAAATCTGTTGATTGAGTTTTCAACAAAATCGATTATACGTGAAATCGATTAACAGCGTGTTATCGAATCACTACGTATTGATAAAAATCGATTATACAGAAAATCGATTCACTGTGTATTGATAAAAATCGATTATACAGAAAATCGATTCACTGCGTATTGATCAAAATCGATTATATAGAAAATCGATTCATTGATTGTTGATCAAAATCGATTATACAGAAAATCGATTGCACACAGAAATTTATCGACTGCTCATTCATTAAAATCGATTGTATATAAAATCGATTGTATATAAAATCAATTGACTGGATGTTGAATAAAATCGATTATACATAAGAATCGATCAATTGCACATTCACTAGAATCAATAGTACATGCATGTAATTCATATTTTGTCTTGATTTAACAAATCAAAATCAAAACTCTAAGTATCAATACAGTAGCCTAGAATCATGTGTAGTCAAGAATTAGTAGTCAAAATCCTAAGGAAATCCACATATCACCACAGTGAATCTGGATTTATATGATTCAAGTACCATTACAGTAGTCAAGAATCATGTATAAATATTGTAAAATTACAGTGTCTGCTTTCTTCATATGCTACCATAGTAGTTTTGATCAAACAGAAACCTGATCATGACAGAATCTAGGATTTGATATGCTTTCACAAAAGGTAATCAAATTCGAAATTCATGTTTCCATTGTAGATAAGATTTATTGAATTCTTGATGAACAAGTAGAATTCATTACCACACTGCATAGAATGATAAGTGTAAATCTATTCCATAAATTCAAGATCACCAAGCAAAATTGATCAGTAACAATTCCTGTCACATACAACACAATATCTATGAGTGTGGCTAATTTTGCACCATTAAATGGTGTGAATTATAAAAAATAAAAAGAGGACATCGAACTTATGCTGGGTATTCTGCACTTCGATCATGTCCTCAAAGAAGATCCACCTGCATATACAGCAACCAAAGAGGTTAAGGCTAAATATCAAGAATGGCACACACACAATAGAATAACATTAATATATATACATAAATGTATGACTGATGCTGTCAAAGGGGGAATACCCGAATCTGATCTTGCTAAAGTCTATTTGCCTTAATTGTTGATAAGTATAAGGTATCAGATAAGGCAGAAACTGGATACCTTATGAACAAGCTGATCATAATGAGTTTTAACGGACAAGGGAGTATAAGAGAATACATTTTGCAAGGAATTGACACTTCCTGCAAACTCAAGGAAATGAAAGATGAAATTGATGATTCATTCCTTGTACATCTTTTATTGAACTCATTACCTGATCAATATAGCCACTTAAGGAGTCTTTACAATACATAGAAGAAAAAATGGACTTTAGATGAGCTGATCTCTATTTGTGTCCAAGAGGAATTCGAAATCAAAAATAAAGAAAAGGCAATAGCTGTCAATTATGTGTCAAAGTCCAAGGATAAGAACAAGAAACATTCCAATTTTCATAAGAAAAGTCCTTCTACCCCTTTTGTTTAGAATAACAAAAGTAAAGGAAGACCCTTCAAGAACAAAAGGGAAATGAAATGCTTTTTCTGCAAGAAAACTGGACATTTCAAGAAGGACTGTGAAGGCTTTAAGGAATGGTTGAATAAGAAAGGTAATGTTAAACATTTCTTTTCTTTAGAAACCACTATTTGTAATAGTGACAATTCATGGTGATTTGATACAACCTCACCAATACACATTGTTAATTCAATGCAAGGATTGTCAAGGACAACAATTCCAAAAATGAATGAATATAGAATATGTACAGTAAATGGACAAGCATTGAAGGTTGAAGCTATTGGTGAATGTAGACAACTATTTATGAACAATTATGTGTTAACTCTTAACAATGTGTATTATATACCTAGAATAAAGAGAAACCTGATGTCAGGTTCTCAAATTGTCACTGAAAACAATGTTTCCTTCTATGTAAATAAGGATTGTATGTTGTTTTATTTGGATGATGTCTGTTTTGGGAATGCGTATTTAATTGATGGATATTGGCATTTGAACTGTGTAAATGAAACCCATCAATAAGGGTCTCAAGAGATATATATGCTCAATAAGAAAATTCATAGGAACTAAGAAAATATGTAAACATAATGTATCATCCTTTTTATGGCACAAAAGATTAGGACACATATCTAGATCAAGAATGCAGGACTTGATTAGACATAAAATTATGCCAGAATTGGACTTTGATGACTTTGAGACATGTGTAGACTGTCTTAAGGGAAAAATGACCAATTCTAGAAAGTTTCACTCTAAAAAAGTCAGTGTATTCTTGAACTAATACACAAGACATATGTTGGCCTTTCCCAATTGAGACAATATGTGGAAATCAATATTTTGCTACATTCATAGATGATTTCTCAAGGTTCTGTCATGTATTTCTCATGTCAGAAAAATCACAAGTCTTAGACTGTTTTTATACAATTTAAGACAGAAGTAGAAAGACAGTCTGAGAAGGTTATCAAAGTAGTTAGATCCATTATAGAGGAGGAGAATATTTTGGCAAATATTTTGAAAAGGGACAACATAAGGGACCTTTTGCTGGTTGGAATCAAAGTTGAGTACACTACTCCTTATACTCCTACACAAAATGGTGTGGCAGAAAGAAAGAACATGACACTGATGAACATGGTTAGAAGCATGTTTGCAAGATCTAGTCTACCGAAATTTCTATGGGGTGAAGCCTTAAAGACAACAAACTATATATGCAATAGAACACCAACCAAGGCAATAAAAGGTACACCATTTGAACTTTGGAATGGCTATAAGCCCAGTCTAAACCATTTTCATGTATGGGGATGCAAGGCGAAGACCAGAGAATAACATTTTAAAAAATTGAGCAAACTGGATTCAAGGTCACTGTCAGCCTTCTTTATTGGATACTCTGAAAAGTCAAAAGGTTATAAATTCTATAATCCAGGAAGAGGACAAAGGATCTTTGAAACAAATAAGGCAGTATTTTATGATGAAATATTTAATGAAGATGATGATATGGGAGGTTCACCTCAAATTGAACAGAATTTAGATGATTGGATGATATAACATGAAAATGATCTATCTTTRACTTCTGAAGACAGAAATATAACATTGCAATCAATACCTATTATAAGTAGTAATGTAGTTGAAGATATCGATCAATTTGCTGACAATTCATCTTTAGAACCTCCACAAGATCAAGTACATGAATCTGAAATAGAACATGCACTTGAACATGTACCAAAATAGCTGCCTGAACCAATACATAACACAAAACCATTAAGAAGATCTACAAGAGAAAGAAGATCAGCAATATCATATGATTACCATGTATATTTGACCGAAATAGAGTTTGATTTAGGAGAAGATGATGATCCAATCAGTTTCAAGGAAGCTATGGAATCATCAAATAAAGATAAGTGGCTGAAAGCCATGGAAGATGAATTGACAAGTATGTCAAACAATAAAGTATGGGACCTAGTTGATAAATCAAACTCTATAAACCCTATAGGATGCAAGTGGGTGTTTAAAACCTAAAGGGATGCAAATGGAAAGGTTGAAAGATACAAAGCCAGATTAGTAGCTAAGGGCTATAATCAAAAGGAATGAGTCAATTATAATGAAACATTTTCACCTGTTTCAACTAAAGATGCATTTGGAATTTTAATGGCTCTTGTAGCACACTTTGATATGGAATTACATCAGATGGATGTAAAGACAACCTTCTTAAATGGAGATTTAGAAGAAGAAATCCATATGACTCAACCAGAAGGATTTTCAATTAACAATAACCAAGTGTGTAAGTTGAATAAATCCATTTATGGTTTGAAACAAGCATCAAGGCARTGGTATAAGAAATTTGATACTGTTATAAATAACTTTGACTTTGAGGAAAACAAACTGGATGAATGTATATACTCAAAGACCAGTGGGAGCAATTTTATGTTTCTTATACTATATGTAGATGACATCTTAGTAGCAACTAATAGTAAGAATCTTCTACAAACTACAAAAGCATTTCTCATGAAAAGCTTTGATATGAATGACATGGGAGAAGCACATTATGTATTGGGAATTGAGATCATTAGAAATAGAAAACTTGGAACCTTGGGATTATCACAGAAGGGTTACATTGAGAAGGTTTTGAAAAGGTTTGGAATGGAAAATTGCAGAAGAGGTGAAGCACCATTCTCAAAAGGGGATAGATTGCATAAAGGACAATGTCCTAATAACACATTGGAAAAGAAATAGATGGATAAAATACCATATGCAAGATTGGTAGGGAGTTTAATGTATGCACAAGTATGTACCGGACCTGACATAGCTTTTGCAGTAAGCATGTTATCTAGGTTTCAATCCAATGCTGGCTATGCACATTGGATTGCAGAAAAAAAGGTACTAAGATACCTAAAAAGGACAACATATTACTTGTTATCATATAGAAAAATTGATGATCAAGAATTAAGAGTAGAATGCTATACAAATGCCTCTTACAAACAAGATCATGATGATCATGGAAAACAAATAAGCAATCTCTAACTGCTACTTCTACTTTCCAAGCAGAAGACATAGCAATCTATGATGCAACATCTCATGCCATTTGGCTTAAGAATTTTATTGCTGGATTAAAGATTGTGGATTCAATAGAAAGACCACTTAGTTTATATTATGACAATGTTGCTGCTGTGTTTTTCGCCAAGAATAACAAGAGAAGCAGTGGTTCTAGAAATATAGATGTTAAATACTTTGCAGTAAGGGAAAATGTCAGAGACAAGGAAATAGAAGTCTTGAAGATAGGCACTACGGAGTAGCTTGCAGATCCTTTTACAAAGGCACTTCCCGTTGAATGCTTTAAGAAACATGTTAAGGATATGGGGATATCAAACTCTATTGACTTTTGAAGAATTGATAAGTTGCAACATCGTAGTTTACATTTCCTTGTAATATGAACATATCTTGTACGTAAATGTACGTGTATATGTAATGAAGGAGCTCTTGCAATTATGTGAAGTTAAGACTTGTACAAATTGGGGTATTCACATGAATATATGTAAGAGCATTCCTCTCAATTTAAGTAACCTTATTTGATAAATCAGAATGTTAAGTGACAGAGGATTTATATGATCAAACAGTTGTTAATCTTAGCATTGATTAAATAAGGATCAGGTACCCTTGTTGTCAGTGTTTAATTGAAACTTTAGCATTATGACCATGGAAGCTTGCACAATCTTATTGTGCAATAAACTTTCACAGTCTGATGATTGGTTTCAATCATGAAGGAACTGAAAAGCTAATGTAATAATGTGAATTCAGTGCACGATTCAGAATAATTGTTGTTTTGAGATTATCTTGTTCAGTGGGAGATTGTAATATATATATATATATATATATATATATATCATAGTTGAGAACAAGATAATTGTGAGTCAACAATTGTATGATTCACACTAATATTTATAGAGGGTACCGTGTATATATATATATATATATATATATTGATGACAGTTGATTTCGGTTTTTGATGGACATAACCGTTACTTCAGATTCTTTGATTTGAGAGATAGGTTATATAAACCTTTTGGGCGCCAACATTGTTCCTCTCTATCAAGAACACCAAAATCATCTATTGAAACCATATCCATCATGTGATAGATATACAAAAGTGGATTTTATAGAGAATGGAACAAGAAGTAAACACAACAGGGGCTGCATCTTCTTCAAGGACAAAAGGTACGCATAGAGTTTCTTCATTGACTAGATACTTGATTCAATTCTAGGGTTATTATGTCACATATTGATCATATCTGTCAATATGATACATGATTAATACCTTTCAATTTATACTAATAGTCGTTAACAAACATACCTATCTTCCCATCTTTTTTATTATTCAGGATGTTAGTTTCCTTCCTTTTACTCCCTTATTTGTCACCCGTTTATGTCCGCTCTGTCATGTGCGTAAGACACATTACGTATTGTAATTATTAAGTATGTATGTCTTACAAAATGTCAAAATAAATTGAAATAGAGATATGAATGGTTCTGACCTAGTTCATCAACATCTTCCCCATGTGGTTTTCCTGTTATTTCCTACTTGATATGCTGCAAGTTACGATTTTCCTTCATTTCGGAGTCCTTTTTACCCCCCTTCACTACATTGCAAAATCAATTGATTTAGTTTATATGCAAGTTCACAAACATGCATATAACATAAGGTAGCGTTTGGTACGGAGACAGGACAGGACTGGAAAGGACTAATTGTCTGTCCTACATTTGGAACGACTAAAACATGACTGAACTAATTGTCTGTCATGCATTTGGTAAGCTGGACATGAAGGACAAAACTGTAACAACGACCAGATTGTCCCTAAATGTTGTTTAATGTTATTTTGCATCATATAATGATTGTAAATGAAACAGATCAACCAAAATATATTTAAATAATTACATCTTTAATAGTTATACTATTTTCTAAATTTGTATACTTGAGTGTAAGACAACAATTGTAAAACATGTACATAATTTAAAATTATTCTAACACAACAACAATTGTAAATACATAGATAATTTAAATAAATTCAAACATAACAATTATAAATAACACGTGTGATAACATCATCAAAAGTTTAAACATTTAAAGACAAAAATTGTCTTCATAAACATGTCAAGTGTACCAAAAATAATCTAAATATTTCAAAGTATTTCTTTTGTTTTGACCATATTCTATGACTACTACTTGTCTTCATCATAAATTGATTTCACAAACTTTAGTTTCACATCATCAGCCAAACCCTTCCAAAAATGATATTGGGACGGTTTGTCACCAAAGTACTTACCCATTCGAATGATTTCCACAACACTAAGTCCAATTCGTTTCAACTCATTGTTTAAGCCATCCATTTTTGTTGTAGAATCCGAGATAACTGAAACCAACCTTTTCATTTGATAGGTTGCTTCTTGAATTTCATTCTTGATTTCATCCATTAGCTTGAATATCTCGTTTGTCCTTTTTCTCTTTTTACTTGTTCCTTCTCCTTCATTTGGAATGGAGGAATGGGAAGTTGTACTGGGAGGACTTATAATGGGAGGAACATTAACTTCAGTCGGAAAATCATCATCATTTTCCATATTCATATTTTCCAAAGCGTCTGTAGCAGATTCGGCCATGTTTCCCGTTGCACGATCTTTACCGAACACCAACTTCAACCGCTCATAAGCCGGGAATGGCTTATTAGCTGTGTAGTTTTTGTTGGGATGTTTCTACTTCAACAAACAAACAAACAATTAATTAAAAAAAGAAACAAAAAACATTACACATAACCTATTATAATATATAACTACTAACCATTAAATACTCCTCCAAAAATCTCGGGAGCTTCGACAGTCACACATTGATTTGCGTCATTCCACCCAAATACGCTCGTATTTAGCATATCATAAGCAACATAATATTTATCTTTTAGACGCTTTATTTTATTTTCCACGTGCTTCGCTGTTATGCTAATATCGGGAATTCTTTTTCGCATCTTTGAGACAACAGTCTCATAGGTACCTGATCTAAATCTTTCATTGTCACCTCTTCCACCATTTATGACATTGTCTTGAAGAATTGTGATCAACAAGTCTTCCTCAACTGTTGTCCACCCACATCACCTTCGAGTTCGTGGAAGATGGAGACTAGAATCGAGCTACAAGATGAAGAAAGATGGAGGCGATGGAGTTTAATTAGTTTTGTATCGAATGTGAAGTATTAAGGATAATATTGTAATCTCAAGGTTTTGTCCATTTTGTTCCACTTTTTTTGGTGGAACAAAAAAACTCAAGAATAGTCCCATAAAAACTCATTTGTGTCCCATGTTGTCCATCCTTATTTTTGTCCCATGGCATGCCAAACATGGCACTATATATTTTTGTCTCATCCACATATGATGTTCACCATTCTGTCCCCTTTATACATGTAGGCAAGATCACATATGTTTCAATTATACACTTTGTGTAGTTCCTTTCAAATATACATGTATGCAGGTCCAACTAATACACATATGCAAACACTATCATTAGGTCCAACTATTCCTTGTAGGCATAAATGCAAATAGTAACAACAAAATTGAAATAGATATGCTTAATTAATAGTAGAAATAAACTAATTTATGTTGGTTCCCTTCTATTCAGAAACTGTTGTAAGTCCCAAACACACACATAGGCTAACACTAACAGTAGAAACAAATTGATTTATGTCAGTCTCTTAAAATGGCAACTAAAGGGTCGTTTACCAAATGCTTACCTGTGATAACCGGGTCCTTGCCCAAGATATTTATTATGTGAATTAATTGTCAAAATGAATACATGTTTACATGGATTGAATACGTGAGTATGTGTATTTTATGCATAGGGATATATGCATAATATGTAAGTATATATATATATATATATATATGAAATTATATGTGCATGAAGTATGTGGGTGTGTGCATGTGTGAAATGATATACATGTATACATGTGGGGAAAGGGAAATAGCCAACCTTCCAATTCAGGAAAGTATATATATTGGAAGTTGGGTAAAGACTGAGTTTCTTGCCTCATTTGAGTTTTGGGAGGATTCAGAGAGAAGTTTGTCCCGTGAATCAAGTTGGGATTCATTTTGCCATTTCACCTTCAAATCTGCTTAAAGGTGAGTATTTCCTAAAAATCCCTTTTAAGTTTTGGTTAATTGCTTTTGAAAGAACTGCATACCATCTTTAAAATTAACTTGTGCGATTTAGGGTTTTTATCCGGATAAGAGGTGATCGGATTGTTTCTATACCGGACATAGTGTTGTCCGGATTGCGTTTAAACCGGTCACGTGTTGTTCAGTTTAACTATAAACTGATCAAGTGTTGTGCGATTTAGGGAGTTAGCGAGAATTTGAATTATGTAAACCGGACAAAGGTTTTGAACGGAGAAGTAGGAATACGACTAAGCATTGTGCGGTTTAGACTTAAATTGCTTAAAGGTCGTGCGGATTAGTTTTTAAATCGACCAAGTGTTGTCCGGATTAATATATCGGACAAGGGCTTATGTTGACCGGATTTTGTAAATCGGACAAGTGTGTTGTCCGGATAAGTACATCAGACAAAGGGGATAGTGTTGTCCGGATTACTTGTCCGGATAACTTATCCGGACATTTATATGATGGAAATTTCAAGTATTGGGCCTTCTTGGAATTTATAATTTGATAAAATATTACTGGGTTTAAAATTATGTATTTATAAAAAGGGAGTATTTTTATATCTTTTTAAATAAAAAGAAATGTTTCTACCAAGCGTGGTGACGTAAGTCTGTTTTGGTATGAAAATATATATTTTGGGAAACCTTCCTACCAAGCGTGGTGATGTAAGTCTGTTTTGGTATGGAATTGGATTTTTGTAAACTGTTTCTACCAAGCGTGGTGACATAAGTCTGTTTTGGTATGAAACTTGTTTTAAGATGTAGTTCCCCCCAGACGTGGTGACTTTTGTCTGTTCTGGCTTGGAACTGGGAATGGGTAATTTCAGATGTGGTGACTTTTGTCTGTTCTGATAAGTAGCCCTATTTCAATGGAGGAATAAGGGTGGTATATCAAGGAGAGGTGTCCATGGAATAAGGGAGGCATTGTCATATGTGGATATTATTATAACTTTTATTATTATTACTAATTGGATTTAATAGCTATGAGTCATCATTTCTTTGTGACCTGATGAATTAGAGATATTATTCATATTAGAAATAATAATTTAAATGTTATTGAGAAGGGGAAAATGGTTTGTCATAAAGGGCAAGTATTGCCTTAAATCTTTCTGTTAATATTTACAAAGGAATGGTCTGATTCAAAGACTTTGGTTATAATATTTGTTTCATATTGGGAACATTGGATCTTTTAACAGATGTATTTTATTAATAGAACTGAAGTTCTTGAGTTTATCTTATTATACATGTCATTGAGAACTGCTTTATTTGATTGTATTGCAAATATTCCTGAGCAAATATATTTTATTATATTTTGGTGTTTATCACCCTGCATTTGCAAAGAAGGGATTTACTCACTAGACCCTTCTGGTCTAACCCTCATTTTCTGTCTTTAAAATATGCAATACAGGAATGGCGGGGTTCAGGGATAATAAAGGGAAAAGGGAAAATATGATTATTTTTCTAATCTGATATCTGCTTTTGGAAGATTGCTTATTTTTGAAGATACATGTTGTATTACATGTGATAGTACAGGATTATGTTTTGGAATTTTCATATGTAGATTTTGTACATATAAGAATCCTTGTAGTAGTGGGACCTTGTGATATAAACTATATTTCCATGTAATGAAATATGTGTTATATGCAAATTTGGTATATGGGGGTGTTATATAACCTCATCGGATGAATATGGTAAGGACCAAGAATCATACCCGGTAAGAGCGAGACAAGGACCAAGAGTCTTACCTGGTAAGTGAGGGCGACGACTCTTACCATGATAAGCACTTACCGGATAAATTATTGCATGCGATGTAAACAATATGAAAATTTTGCAAGTCCCAAACATACACAGATGTAAACAGTAGTAATACAAATAAGTTACTTTCTGTAGGTTCCCTCAATTGGCAACAAAAAAAATTTCAACTTCATATATGTAGGTTCCAATTGATACTCACCTATGCCCAGGTCCAGATTCCCACTAACATCCCTCATGCATGAGTACCATATTATACTCAGAAACTGTTTTAGGTCCCAACTATACACATATACAGACCACAGTTACAAGTAACAGCAAACCCTATCAATGGCAATTAATCAATATTTGTAAATCCACTCAATTATGCAGAAAATTTCTATCCAATTCATTTAGGTATGTCCCAACTATATTTTCATAATCACATATGCATGTTTGTTATCCATATGCAGAGATGAATAAATGATCTTCCCCCTATTCCATTAATCATAAATATAAGCTACTGGTTTGCTAAGTTTTTAAACACATAGGCATTTATGTTCTAAATATGCACACATGTTGTTCTGACTTCATTTACATATGTCCCATCTGAAATTCATATGTGCACAAGTACTTTACCATTATAATTTATATTGGTTTCATATGTTCAAACTCACATATTCATTTATGTTGTCCATATGCCCATTAGCCCATATGGGTTGAACATGCATATGTGCATTCTGTCCAAATCAGTGTACAACAAGTTGAATGTAAACCCCCTACTAAAACATAGGTGTTGATTGTATATGTATTCGAATCATTGTAAAAAAATTTAACAACACATTTAATATAATGATTTCAACAAGGTTTTAGATACTTAAAAACACTTTCTGTTGAATGCCGAGCCCTCCTTCATGTTGGATGCAGTTACCTTCTTCGTCTAAGCATAAAGAATTATCTTTGGTATCCGTGAAGCCCGAAACAGTACGAAGTATGATTCGTTCATTAGGCCTTCATACTGTAAAAGCCCATTACTAATAATTAGATTAAAACGATATTTATAGGGTTAATTTTTGGAAGGAACCCTAACCTCAAATTCTTTGAACTTCTCCATTTTCCGCCATTACAATCCACGATTCATCAATGAAATTTCAAAAAAGTTATTCACGATCCGCTTGTTGATATCAATCTGGATGCATAATCTCGTCTTCTACGGTGAAAGGGATTCTCTTCTTAGTGATGGTAGAGGATATGGTGTTTATGTAAGCCTATATTACCCATCACCCTTGGTGTGCAGATTGAAATCACGTATATGGTGTTTATGTTCGAGATAATTGCAAATTTGCCACCATATCAAGCATAACCGTTGATCAAATTAATTGAGGATTAGGATTGTTCTGTAAGGTAACCTTTGGTATGAAAACATGATTGGATATGATCAAACTAGACATGACATGAAGGTATGATTGGACGGGATTGGACTGGAAAGAACAAGTATATGTTTGGTGTTTGGTACGACCAAGACTGGACGAGACAAAACTAGACAAGTTACCTCCAAAAGCTATTTGATGAGTTTAAATATTATATAATAGTTATAAATAATACAAATAAAGTAAATAAATAAAGAATTTAACTTAAAATATTTTTACACAGTTTTGATATAAATGAATACATACATATATAATGGTATCAAATTTGAATGAAAAAATTGATATAATTGATGGTAGTAGTAGCTGTGGTGGAGGTAGTAGTGGTGGTGGAGGTGGTTTTGATTGTGGTGGAGGTGGTGGTGGTGGTGGCCAACAGTAGTAGTGGCGATGGGCGGTGGTGGTCGGTGGCCAACGATAGTTATCGAAGTAGAGGCAGTGGTGGTTGATGGACAACGATGGTTAAAAGGACATAAAGATGGTGAATTATGGTGGTGGTGGTGGTTGACAATGGTGGATGAGGTAGTTATCATGGAGGTGAGGTGGTAATAGACGGTGGTGGCCGATGGTCGATGGTCGACGATGGTTGTGGAGGTCGTGGAGGAGGTTGTTGCAGTAGAAGAGGAGTTGGAGGTGGCCAAAAATGGTAGGTGGTGGTGGTAATGGACGCAAAACACTAGTTTTTGATCGAAAAAACATAAGGCCATTTAAAAGCGACATCCATCAGAGTAGTTGGGGTGGTTTATTAATCGAAAGACAGGTTCGGAAATGGCTGGATTAGCAGGAAAGGCATTTTAACGTTCTCACTTTTTCAATGGTGGTCAATGAATGATGGTGGTTGTAGATGTGGCAATGGACAGTGGTGGTCGGTGGTTGATGGTGGTTGTGAAGGTCATGGAGGAGGTTGTTGTGATATAGAAGGAGTTAGAGGTGGCCAAGGGTGGTAGTGTTAGTGGTAATGGTCGGTGGCTGATGGTGGTTGTAAAGGTGGCAATGGACGGTTGTAGTTGGTGGTCAATGGTGGTTGTGGAGGTGGTGAAGGAGGTTGTTGTAGTAAAGGAGGAGTTGGAGGTGGCGAATGGTGGTAGTGGTGGTGGCAATAAATGGTGGTCAACTATGGTATATGTGGTGATGAACGATGGTGGATGTTGGTTGTGGAGGCGGTGGAGGATGTTGTTGTAGTGGAAAAGGAGGTGGAGGTGGCCGCTGGTGACCGCCGGTGGTAACAACAGTCAAAACTAGCGGTGATGACCGTTAAAACATATCATATTAAGGTTATACATCAAACTAGGGTATATTAGTAATATTTTAGTTTCTGTCTCATTCTTGTCCCATCTTGTTCCACTTATTTTGGTGGAATAAGACAAAACATCTTTTGTCCCATGTTGTCCCACATTGTCCTAGTTCTTATCCATGTCCCATGTCACACCAAACGTGAGACATTGAGTTCTTGTTCTGTCTTATGCTGTGCCAAACGTAGGACGGTGAGTTTTGTCCCGTCCTGTCCTATCCTTCTAGTCGTTAACAAATGATCCTAGCTATATATATATAGGCCTAATCAAATGAGAACTATTTTGTTTGTGATAACCGTGAGATCCAATCTCAACCAATCATTTTAATATATTAATCATTCTTTTTAATTTAATAGATAAGGGCATGTTAGTAAATTATTTAATATAAATTAAATAACTATTTTTAAAACCAAACTTTTAAATCTCTACAATCAATTCTGGTTTAACATTATTAATTTACTCATGAAATTGATTTAGAATAATCAGATGAAAATTTAAAATTCATTATTTACACATGAATTTGATTCAAAATAATGAGATGATACCTCTTATCTTTGATCAAGATTTAGTCTATAATCTTTAATAATATCCCTAATACCGATGTTTTTGCAGAGTTTTGTCCTGCAGAATTTCTGTTGTAATGAAGAACAAAGGCAAGAACCCGATTGATTTTTCAATGTCCATCAACTTCGATGAACGTACTCTAAATGATATGGAGGTTCAAACCTGGGAGAATACTGAAGCTTTTGATATGGGTCTTTCTCCATTCAAACAGGTTGATAAATTTGTGAAGAAATTGGGTAGATCGAAGATGTTGAATCACATGGCATGGATGATACAGCAGGATACACATCAAACAATGATACTCATGATGGTAAAAGACGAGGTCTGAGTTTCATCCATCTGTTAAAAAAGTTTCTTACATCTATAATTAAATGTGTTCTACTTAATTTTTATCATAGTGTGGTACCTAAAGTCATTGTAACATATCGTACAATGTAATAACTGTGTGAAAGTCCAATATGATCAATCTTCAAACAATCTTCTATGAATCAATGGCAATCTTCAAGAACACTCAAGAACATGAGAAGAATAGTTGAGAGAAAAAGTCATTGCAGTCAAAGCTCTTTTATTTCTCAAATTGTATACGTATGATTTACAATAAAGTTCTTACTCAAAATACACTAAAGACAAGCTTTATATAGGGTCAAACAATAACCCTCAAAGTCAAAGTCAAATATTACACAAAGTCAAACACGATGTCTATTTTACAATTATAGACAAAATTAACTTTTCAAGACGAATACAATTTACACTGAATTTCAGTCCTAACACTGTGTATGTGTATTAATGCTATATGCGTGTTCGTGATACTAGTATACCATAATATGTGTGTATGTGTATAAATTTTATCTACATGTTTGCTGTAATAGTTACTGCAATACGTGTGTATGTGTATCAATGTTATCTGCGTGCATGTGGTACTGTTGTACCTAAAGACATTAGGTTGTTATGGTAACTGGTGGTACCATAATAAATGATTAAGCGTGTCTTTAAATTCATGTTTTCAGCTTTTGATCAAACAGATCATCATTCATTATCAATCTCAGCGAGTGGAACTAATTTGTTGACTCATGTAGTCGAAGAAGTTGTGAAGCCTATTATCGGTTATGTGTATCCGTCTTTGGACGTAGCAGAATCGGTATACGAAAAATACGCTAAGACGGCAGGATTTGAGGTATGACAATTATCCCAAAAGATTAATTCTGATGGTCTAATACAGAATAAATACTTTGCATGTAATAAGTTTGGGTTGTCATTGAAGAAGTCATTCGATTCGTTGAATCGCCGTAAACATCAAAGAGAAGTGCAGAACTCGAATATTAAAAGGACTGGGTGTACAAAATGTGTCAAGTTTTGATTGATGAATGGAACAACAACATATGAGTGTTATGGTTTTGTAGAGGAACACAACCATTTTCTTTTGAGGCATGACGATATAGATTTGACCCGAAAAGGATGCCAAATGAAATTTTCAGATCAACTTTTTGTTCATGATGCCGATATCTCAAACATGGGTGTCAAACGGGCTCATAAGTTGCATACATCTCTGAGAGGAGGGTACGAATACGGTGGTCCAACGGTTGTTGATTATCAAAATTATAAGAGGGACTATGACAATTTTGTTAGTCGTGGTGATGCAAAGATGTTGGTTGATTTCATGATAAAGAAGAGGGATGCATATCATATTTTTTTTTCTCAAGTACAATTGTATTGGTAGTGAGTTGCATACTATTTTCTAGATTGACGAGGGAGCCCGATTCAATTATTCTAAATTTGGATATGTAATATCCTTTGATGCTACATTCCATACCAACAGGTACATATATGTTGCTTTATATGAAAATGGCTTTTTTTTATAAGTGTTAATGTTTCATATGTTTATTGTTTTAGACATTTCATGGTTTTTGTTTTGTTCACTGCGGTCGACAACTAGGGCTGTAAACGAACCGAACGTTCAGCGAACCGTTCATGAACCGTTCGACGGGAAGTTCGTTTATTTAATAAATAAACGGACATGAACAAAATTTTTTGTTCGTTTAGTTAAACGAACGAACATGAACAAGAGTCCCGATCGTTCATTTATGTTCGTGAAAGTTCGTTCATTTATATTCGTTCGTTTATGTTCGTTTATATATTAAATTTAATATATACATTTTTGCTTATTTACTTTGAATTCAAATAATATTTATTTATGTTCGTTTAGCCCGTTCGTTTATGTTCGTTCGTTTACGTTCGTTTAGCCTGTTAACGAACGAACATAAACAAACACGAACACACCTGATTTCTAAACGAACAAACACGAACACAAAGATTTTCGCTCATTTACTGTTCGTGTTCGTTCGGTTCGTTTATAGCCCTATCGACAACCATAACTGCAATGTCGTTGTTGGATCGGCTTTGGTTGGACGTGAACATGTTCCAAATTACAAATGGCTACTGCAAGCATTTCGAAAAGCACATTCGAATCCCCCTCTGATGATTCTTACCGACCAATGTCCTACGATGAAGCAGGCAATTGCAACCGTCTTTCCCGATTCAAGACACATGCTTTGTATTTGGCATATTATGAATAAAGTCCCAAACAAGGTTAGAAAGACGACAAACTTGATTTTATTCTATTTCTACTTTAGTTGCTTACATATTTAATTTTCTTGCAATTTAGTTATGACCTTCTTAATAACACCATGTTTAAGAAACAAATTTTCAAGCTGGTATGGAATATTCACATATCCCCTGATGAGTTTGAGAGTAGATGGATGATTCTTATATAGGAGTTCTCCTTCAAGATCATCCATGGTTGAAAGATATGTTTGCTATAAGATCCTAATGGATCCCCACATATTTTAAAGAGCTTCCAATGTGTTGCCTCATGAAGACAACGTCTAGGTTGAAAAGTGTGAACTCATTTTTAACTTGTTTTCAAAGAGTGGGAACAATCTTTTTCAATTTATGATGGGGTTTGAATTTGCATTGGAGAAACAACGTAGGGAGAACGTTGTCTGGATTATCACACAAGGACTACCTTACCTAAATGGTTGACCTACAGCAAGTTGGAGAGGCACGCTTGTGAGGTTTATACGCATTCTGTATTTTTTGAAGTGCAAACTGAGTTACATGGGGCTTCCTGGACATTTTCAATTAAGAGTGTCAATTTAGACGAAGAAGTTGGCACATATATAATTGAACATTTAGACAAAAGAGATGAGAAAATAGCAGAGTATCGGGTATGCTTTCATACAAAGTCATTTATTATTAGTTTTCTATGTTAGTGTTTTATTTGAACAACGGTTTGATGGTGATCTTAGTTGTTTCAACTGTATATTTTGTCCAAGTTGTCCGTAATTTGAAGGAGTCGACCATTGTTTGTAGTTTCAGTCATATCGGTCGACAGGGTTATTTATGCAGACATGTTTTTAAAGTATTGTTAAATGTCGGTGTTGAATCTATACCTGAAAAATACATTTTGAGAAGATGGAGACACGACCTTATGCCAATTGAACTACAAAACAGTCGTCAAAGAATATGCGACGTAGGTGAGGATCAACGTAGATTATTAAATGATACATATGACATTATGGATGACGTGTTGGACATATTAAAAGATGACAAAATAACTTAGAATCATTTATGTCTACAATTAAAGGCTTGAGGGATGATTTAGCCAATGAGCGTACATATGAACCTTCGATGAAACGTAAAGAGCGTGGAATAAAACAAATCCTTGGTTTTCCAAGACTCGATAACTTTGAGATACGTCCCACTACCGATTAAGGAACAAACATGTGGTACGTCCAAGAGAATGATTGGTGCAGCTGAGAAAGCCGCAATGAACAGTAGCCGGCCTAAGAGGATGTGTAGCGGATGTAAGTTGTTGTCTAATCACGATATCCATAATTGTCCAGCAAAGAAAAAGTAGGACTCTCGTTTTTGATGTTTTTGAGCCATTTGCTTTTATATAATTCTCATTTTCATGTTTGCTCAAGTTTTTGATTGCATGGAATTGCAATTGCTTGTTGGTTTTTATTATGGAATTATATTTAAGATGAGGTTTTTGTTTAATTTTATGTACCTACTGTGTTGAACAGACTGAGGTTTTAATGTTAGTCATTATAATGGTTTTGAACTTGATTATGGCGTGGTAGTTTGATAGCCTAATTAGTTATGTATTGCCATTTATTTTGATTAAACAAAGATTTTGTTGTTTCAATCTAAAGAGACTGTTTGGTTGAAGCCCTTTGATATGATAGGAGTGAACTCATTTATTACATATATTTAGCATGTCATATATTCAGTTAGCCCTTAATATTAAAATATCATGATTCTCTGTGATGCATGATGTATGTTTTGTCGTTGTGATTCAAGTTGTCATAATATAATACACATTCCAATGAAACTGACTTATTTTGATAAAACTATGATTGTGTTGTGGTAATGTGAAGAAATTGTTGGGTTGAATATCTTTGATATGATATGAGTTAAGTCCCTTACTACATACATGTAATGTAAGACGTGATAACAACCATTCAAATGCTTATTGAAATGGGAAAAGTTCATCAATGACTCAAAAACCAATTCTGTATTCATAAAAGAAATCGAAATATCTGTTTGATATAAAGTAATACCAGAACATTTGTCTAAGAAACAAAATACCAGACTAACATATCCTTTAATGTATTTGTTCCAAACTACTAACAAATAGAACAACTATTTAGTAGATATGATATGAAATATGTTAGACCCCATAATTCATAAGTGTAAAAGTAAAGAAGAGTGATAAAGAACCACAAGACCGATGAAGACGTTAAGGCAGAATTGACCAAGTTTGGAGAACACCAGAGGGTTGATGAATCGACCAGAGATGCGATGGAAAGAGCATCTTCATCACCCCTCTGGTCAACAACACTTAAGAGTTTTCCTCAGCAGTTCAACTAGAGGCATACGATGAAGATATGAAGATAAGGTTGAATCATCATCCCATGGAAGACAGCTGGAGATAACAAATCGACAGTTGGATTTCAAGTTTATCTCGATTTATAGCTTTTCCAAACTTTAGATAAACATTATCTTTCCTAGACGATTGGCTAGATAGTTTTACTAGATAGTTATCTTCTTATCACTAGTATAAATAGGTGATTAGGCCTATTGTAATCAACGTCGCGTTTACGTTTTGATATTAATATTGAATAAAGTGAAATTATTGGCACTCAAGATTTTTCTTTGAATGTTCATACATTGTTCTTGAGTGTTCATCATTTTGTTCATTAAAACACTATAATTTGGTTATTCTTAACTTGATTATTAGTGTTATTGAGAGATCTGGGATCAATAATTGGTATCAGAGCCAATTGATTGTTTTTCAAATTAAACGATCATATAAAATCTCTCAACTCATGTTTTTCACAAAATATCTTCACGAAAAACGTAAATTTTCTCTCTTCCAAAATTCTTGATGGCCAACTGGAATTCCGCATATAGTGTTGGTTCCCTCACCAAGCCTCCAACTCTTCAATAAGAAGAGTACCCACAATGGAGAATAAGGATGGTAAACTTCTTGGAAGGTAAGGACAGAAACCTCCTGCGATCTGTAATGGAGGGTCCTTACGTTCCACAGACTCTTGTCCCAAGAGTCCCAGGAACAAATACCACAACAKAAATTCCTGCATATTACATGCCCAAGGATGAGAAAAACTGGGATGAAGACGATATTAAGCATGTGGAAACTGACAAGAAGGCCAAGCGACTAATCATCATGGCCATTCCCAATGAAATTTTTCAATCCCTTGATGCATGCTCCACAGCAAAGGAATTGTGGGATGAACTTGCGAGCCAATTGGAAGGAGGAGCTGAAACAAAGAAGAATCGTAGAGCACCATGTCTCAACGAATACACCAACTTCAAAGCTCTTCTTGATGAACCAATACAGAAGATTTACGATCGTTTCAACATATTGATCAATCAATGYCGTCGAAATGATATCACCAGAACAAAGGAAGAAAACAATGTTTTATTCCTAAAAAGTCTTGGTGATGAATGGACTCAGCTGTCAATGTCCCTTCAAGCAAATCAGGACCTAGACGGCTGGTCGCTTTATGATGTATATGGAACGCTTGCAGCACAAGAGAATGACATAATGAAGAAGAAAGTATCCATCGGTGGACCTCTGGCTCTTGCTGCTGATGAAAAGGAAGTATCAAGGACCCCCACCAGAGATCACAAGAAGAAAGGAAAGAAAGCAATGGTGGTAGAATCGAAATCTGAAGACGAGTCATCTGAATCAGATGATGATATCAAAGCCTTTGCTAAGTCTCTGGCCTTGATTACAAGACAGTTCCAAAAGAAGTTCATCAAGAGACCCCATGAACRAAGAGACTTCAAGAAGGAGAAGTACCAGTCATACCATGAGAAGAAACCATCGAAATTCTATCAGAGGGAAGATAGAAGAGAAGAAAGAGAAGAGAAAGATGATAGAAGGGAGGACAAGAAAGAAGACATAAATGGAAAGAAAAATGACCTTCGTTGCTTCAGATGCGGAAAAATTGGTCATTTTTCAAAAGAGTGCAGAGGACGATTGATAAAGGATGTCGATTATTACAAGAATAAGTACAAGTACAATCGAACAGAGCGAAGCCTGATGGCTGAGAAAGAAAATTGGGTATCTGACTCTTCATCCGATGAAGAAGATAAATCACTCATCTGTCTGATGGCCACATCCGCTACAGAACCCACCTCCGACTCTGATGACCAGGTATGTGAGTCTACTTCCAATGAAACAAACTCTGCTCCATCTGAGCTAGAGTTAGGGGTGATAAAACTTTCAGAGGATTTCTTTAAATTAAAAGAGAAATTAAATTTTGAAAAATCTGAAAGACTAAAAGCTGAAAAAGAAGCAAGTTTCTACAAAAGAGAGACTGATCTTCTAACCGAAGAAAGAGCCGAACTTGCTAAGGAAAAGACTCACATCACCACTCTTAAGAAATCAGAGGAAGAAAAACTTCTGGAACTAAACAAACGAATATCTAAGGACTTAGAAAAGAAAACTAAGGCCCTAAAAGAATCCGAGGCAGAGAGACTAAACTCAGTTGCTCTTAAAGATTTCTTTCAAAAGGAAAGGGAGATCCTTCACCAGAAGCTTCAAACCAATGAAATTCTGATGAAGAAGTACAAGGATGCCCAAGATGTGTATGAAAAGTTAAATGGTCAAACGGACACTCAAGGGATTGGATTCATTGAATTGGACCCCTTCATCGAATCAAATAAATCTACCCTTGAATCCACTTTCAAACTTGGATGCATTCAAAAACCCGACTTTATCCCGAAACCAAAAGCAAATTTTAAAAGAGTTAAAGTCGATGGAAAAACTGTCGTTTTAAGACAGGATTTTGAAAATATGGTGTACGAGAGCAGTACATGTAAGAATTCTGATGAAAGGAATGACACCTCCAAACCAGAGACCGCTGGAAACCCTATGGTCAAACCAGAGTCTCTAGGTGTCAATTCTAGTTCATCAGCAAGTACTGTTGATGAAAAGGAGATTCCTAATGAGAAACCATCAGCTGATGAATCGATGAACCATCCGAGTAAAACTGAAAGTTCATCTAAGTCAGAATCGATGGAATCTCAAACAGATCACTCTGAAGCATCAACATCTGAACCCACACCTCCCACAAACATCCATGCTAATTTTGATTTCGAGAAATCAACGAGAGACTTTCTCGATTCCGAATCTAAAGAGGCAATAGTATGTGAATCACCAGTAATCATTAAGGATAAAAAGCCTAAAAACTTCAAATCCTCAATGAAAACATATGTTCCACCATCAATGAAATATTCAGACAAAGGAAAGGGAAAACTGAGAAATAGCAAATCTGCCAAAGATAACTCACAAGGCCCCAGTACATCATTCAATTTCATCAAGTTTACTCGTGTGCAAAAACAGAAGTGGCCCGCCTCTGAGAAATCTAACCACCACTTTTCCTCTCACTCAGCTGAAGAAAAATCAGTCCTTCCTCAGGAGAAAAGAAGTAAAGACAAAGACCCCTTCAAATAAAAAATCTGAACTAGATAGGAAGTTTGTAAAAACAACCGATACTAGGACATGATTTACATTCCCTTCATTTACTTCTTTATTTTCAGCGAATAAAAAGAACGTTAGACATTCATGCCCAAAGTATAATAATTGTCAATGTTTAGCTCTTTTACAAAACCTGAGAAATCACATGTTGACACATTGCTGCATATTCTCATAACACGTTTATCGCTACAAAGTTAAAACCAATGAGAACGTGAAAAAGCTCAAGTCCAAGGGCAAGGGAAATGCTAATAAACCAAAGCCTGCAAAGGCTAAGGGAAAWGAAAAGAGAGTGGTATCTCCTACTAACAAACGTGGACCCATTAAGAAATGGGTACCTAAAACCCTTTAATTTGTCTTGCAGGACCA